>NW_016107895.1:258735-284050 GCF_001604975.1 Cebus imitator | reverse complement strand
GTAGCTGGGATTACAGGTGTGCACCACCAGGCCTGGCTAATTTTTGTATTTTTGGTAGAGACAGGGTTTCACTATATTGACCAGGCTGGTCTCGAACTCCTGACCTCATGATCCACCTGCCTTGGCCTCCCAGAGTGCTGGGATTACAGAGAGCCACTGTGCTCAGCCAGTATTCTTTTAAATAGTGATTTTGGTGGTGGTGGTGGTGGTGGTGGTTGTTTTGAGATGGAATCTTGCTCTGTTGCCTAGGCTGGATTGCAGTGGCACAATCTCGGCTCACTACAGCCTCCACCTCCCAGGTTCAAGCGTTTCTCCTGCCTCAGCCTCCCTAGTAGCTGAGACTACAAGTGTGCACCACTGCACCTGGCTAATTTTTGCATTTTTAATAGAGATGGGGCTTTGCCATGTTAGCCAGGCTGGTCTCGAACTCTTGCCCTCAGGTGATTCACCCATCTTAGCCTCCCAAAGTGCTGGGATTGCAGGCATGAACCACCACACCTGGTCTAAATAATGATTTCATCAATATATTTTAAATCTTAATTTATAAGAATGAAACCAACTAACTCTTGCCCAAAGTAAAGGTGTCCTTCACAAACTATCTTGACAAAACTAGTATTCTGTGTCCTTAAACTACCATATAGTCCTCATGTGAAGTTACAATAAATGTAGTCTTTTGTATTTAACCAGGCAAAAGGCAGCTGCTTCTGGGAGACCTCTTTAAAACAGAAAAGCATAGAAAGTATTGCGTAACAATATGACAAAGGTGTGACAGTTTAATGTGTTTATAGTATATAGCACAGGTTGAACACCCTTAATGTGAAAATCCAAAATCTGAAATGCCCTAAAATTGGAAACTTTTTGAGTGCCAACATGATGCCACAAGTGGAAAATTCCACACTTTACCGCATTTGACAGGTTGCAGTCAAAATTTTGTTTCATGCATAAAAGATATAAAGTTATCTTCAGGCTATTCAAGGTATGTGTGGAACATAAATGAATTTTGTGTTTAGACTTGGGTGCCATCTCCAAAGTATCTCACTATATATATATGCAAGTATTCCAAAATGAAAAAATCAGGACCAGACATGTTAGCTCACACCTTTAATCCTAGTACTTTGTAAGGCTGAGGCTAGGGAGATCACTCAAGACCAAGAGTTCAAGGTCAGCCTTGGCAACATAGCAAGACCCTGTCTATTAAAAAAAATAAAACTACAAAAAAAAAAATCGAAAATACTTCGAGTGTTAAAGAATCTTCAGTGCATATGATATTTATTAACTTGGTTTACTTTCATGATACTTTTCTCTAAAAAAAGGGATTTAAATAAATTTTTTAAAAAGAGATTAAGATCATGAGCCAAAACTGTTGTCTTTTTAATGGGGTGTTAACTAAATGGGCTTGAGCCAATGATAATGAACTTACATTGAAAGTTTGCCTTCTCTTACAGCCTGCTGATCTTAAGAAGAGAATAGAATCCTTAATAGATCGGGACTACATGGAAAGAGATAAAGAAAACCCAAACCAGTACAACTATATTGCATAAAATGTTGGCCTTGCATTTGGTGTCATATGCAGTAGCCAGTGGATAAACTAACCTGTTGGTTCAATATTATTTGACTCCTTTTTTACTACCGATGACCAAATGAAGCAGTGTAATTAATGGAAATAGTTGAGTGGACTTTTTCTCAGTGGTTAACATGGCCATTTTAAAGAGTAATACTTACCTTTAAGAAGAATGTTGTTGAACTCTTTGCATGTTATTTAGTATGATGTGCAGAAAACACTTAAGAACGTACCTGGTCTTCATAAATTCCTCTTTGGAACTGGGAAAGAGATCCCTGCGGCTATTAAAAAGGGGGGAGGGTTCTTATACACCATTAAATATGAAGCAGAAGGTTTATTTGCTTAAAATGTCATTTAAAGACACTTAAACTGCATGCAAACTTTATTTACTGTACAGAGTTCTGGATGTATTTATCAAATAGAAAAACCACCCTTGACTTGGTTGTTCACCCATTTCGTGGTTTCCCTTGAAAAGAGAAACAAGTTGTCATAGCTATTGATATTTTACTAGGTAATGTTCTGTCACACTGAAAGGGATGTTGTTTTAAAAGAAAAATTATTTGGAAACAAGTTTTCAAGTAGGGGGACAGTTGCTTACGTAATATCTTGTATATTCACATCCTAAAAATTTCCATTTATGAGTATGGGATGTGTATATATGGCTTAGCCCCGAGTTTACTGTGCTGATTAACACATACTTATAAAAATAGCTAAAATAGAAAATTAATGATCAGTTGTACTAGAGGAACATCATAGAAGAGAAAATATTCCAACTCTTTCTTTATATTAAAAATGAATACAATAAGAAAAGTGCAAAAGAGACCAAAATGAACGTGTTTTGTAAATTGTTACAGGAGCAAAAACTTGTCAACTAGTTTTCAACATATTTTAGACTTTAAATGTTGTTAGGACAGTTTTGTCTTCAACTTGGACCAACTGTAGATTGTTACAGGCTTCCTAGGATTTAGCATTCTATTTTCTCTACCAAAGTTTTTTTGGAAACATCCCAACTCTTCTCTTTGTTTGATAAATAAACCTTTCCTGTCATCCTCATTTTAACTTCCTAAAACCCTAGATATAAAGGTCCTCCCTCATTTTTCCCACACAGCCTCTGTTGGGGAATTTGACATTCTGTGTCATGCTGGTCTTCCTTTCAGAATTGCTTGAAGTTGAGTTATCTTAGCCATTGGACACCTGCTTTTCAGGAAAATGACCCAGGATTGTTAATATATACGAAATGGCAAAAGTACTGTTTTTCAAATTGAGCAAAAGGCTTCCCTTTACCATCAGTGTTCTATTGTTTTTGTTTTGCTTCCTTCTATTTCCTTGAAGCATTGAAGGGAGGAGAAGCAGAAAATTTTGTTTTTGTTTTTTAAAAATCAGAACTACTTAATGCTTTTTGCCACAGTATATTACCTTGCCTGTTGGAGCCGTTAGGAAGATTATCTATGTCCTAATGTTCAACTTGAGGAGATTTTTGAATCTTATGTCTACTGTTGATTGTTTTCTTGAGTTCTAGAAGACCTGTGGCCAAGTATTTTTTAAAGTTGCCTGTTTCTTTTGCGTCAACTTGCACACTGGTGTCTAACTATATGTGGTATTCAGAACTTATAATTCTTATTGAGCAGCCATTGCCTATATTTTCTCAGCTCCTCCCCGATTTCTTTATATGAGCTCAGCTGACAAGCAAATGCAGCTATTTTGTTTGCCCTCTCTTCATACCGGACCATCAACAACAGTGTTCTAACATCCCTGATGGTCTCTGAGATGTAGACTATTACACAAGATTCAAGTTATTCTTAAGCAACTTTTAGATAGAGTTGGTCCTGTTACAAGGAAACTCTTGATGTCATCTTTGTTATCTTGAAAGCAGGTCTCCTCCCTGAAGCTTTTAAGTTTTTGAAAACTTGATGCTGTTTTAGCTGAAAAACTAGCAAGACTGTTAAAAAAAACAAGTTGATGGGAGCTGTTTAAGAAACTGAAAAGTAATAGCAAACTACATTGGATAATTGTGATTTTTCAGTTGTTGTTCTGTATCAGTTGAATTTTTGTGCTCTTTTCCCTGTGTACGTGGTGGTTCTATTTTTCTCCAATAAAACTTTTATTTAAAAAAAAGTTTCTAGAGAAGATCTTTAAAATTTAAGTATTGTAAGAAAGTTAAAAAACCACAGGACTTAAAATCTTCCTAACAATTTCTAATGAACTCACATTTGTCAATTTTGTTATTTTTAAACTTTTAAAAATTTTTTGTGATTGTTTTGTGGTAATACTATAAGAGTATGGGGGAGGGTATGGTTAACAAGATGAGGAAAATTCCCAGGAATTGTCAAGGTGAATAATTATTCATGGACATCATTGTAGAAAATGCAAATACAAGTATAAACATGGCTTCATTCAAATCCTCAATGTCAAATTGTTTCATAAAGTCAATATGAAATGAGTCTAGATTTGAGTTCAGGGGAGAAGAAAAGATTATTCTTATTTTAGTTATGGCATTTGATCTTCCTTTTCTGTTAATACTTTTTTGAGTTCTGGGCCAAATACTCATAGTAAGATATTCCTCAGAGTTTTTGAATCTAGTTCCTGGGTCTGCTTGAATAGTCTTAATATGATGTTTAGCCACACTCTTGAAATTTTTGCTGTGTACATGAGTGTACAGTTCAGAAAAACAGCTTATTTAGGCATCTGTATCTAAAGATTTGAGAAGTTTTTTAATCTTGATATTCATAAATCTTTTAGCTGGTTTTTGTTTTCATGACCACTCTGTTTAATGCTGTGAATGGCAGGAGTGTTGTAAGCATGTTCTGTTCTCTTACGTACTTAAAATTGCCGAAACAAATTGTTCATTAAAAAGAAAAGAGCAGTACCAATGAAAATTTGCATACTTATGCTTTGTAAAATGATATCTTGCTAATGCTTCATTAATGAATATTTTTCAGTGTCCTATAAAAAAAAGCTTGTTTTACATTTGAATAGTGAAGTTTGTTCACCTGTAAACACTCAGTCAAATCAAACACTTTGCTCAATTATTTTCCTTTTTCCCCTTTCCTCCTTTATAAAAAAGGATATTTCTTCTTTTGAATGGACACATAGTGTACCTTTATGTTTAACAATCCTTAGAAGTTATCTCTAGCATAGTGGAAAAAACCCTAACCTTTCTTTTGTTTTAAAACCCTTTCTATTTGATGTAGAATGTAAGAATGTGTTGCATTGGCACGTTAGAACTTAATAGTTTTGTCACAGATAAAACTATTTTTATTGTGGTAAAGTACACATAAAATTTACCATTCTAACCATTGATAAAGTGTTCAATTCTGACAGTACATTCACAGTATGCAACCAGCATTATGTAGTTCCAGAAGTTTCATAAACTCTAAAGGAAATGGTACCGTTAAGCAGTCATTTCCCATTCCCCCTTTTCATCCAGCGTCTGGAAACCACCGCTTTCTGTCTCTCTGGATTTGCCTATTCTGGATATTTCCTATCAATGGAATCATGTCACTTTTTGTATCTGTTTTCTTTCACTTAACATCATGTTTTCAAGGTTCCTCCACGTCATACGTCTTGTACTTCATTCCTTTTTATGGCTGAATAGTAACATGTATATTACAATATCTTGTTTATCCATTCATCAGTTGTTGGACATTTGGATGGCTTCCACCTTCTGGCTATTGTACATGATGGTGCCATGAAGATTTGTGTACAATTATCTGTTGAAGTCCCTATTTTAAAATCTCTTGGGAATATAAGAGTGAAACTGATGGGTTATATGGTAGTTCTGTGCTTATCAATGAACCATTCAACTTTCCCACAGCAGCTACGCCATTTTCTATTCCCACCAGCAATGTATGAGGTTTCCAGTTTCTCCATATCTTCAATACTTGCTGTTTTCTGGTTTTCAGATACTATAATCATCTTAGTTTGAAGTGGTAGTTAATTGTGATTTTGAATCTCATTTCTTTAATGACTAATAATGTTGACCATCTTTTCATGTGCTTATTTGGCCATTTGTACATTTGCTTTGTAGAAATGTCTATTCACATTTTTTGGCTTTTTAAAATAGGTTGGGTTGTCTTTTTGTTGTTGAGTTATAAGAATTCTTTTAATATTCAGGATGTTAAAGAATTTGCTAATATCTTCCCCGGTTCTGTGAATTGCCTTCTTACGGGGTGGTGACGTTTGCACATAAGTTTTTAATTTTAATGAAGTCCAGTTAGTCTATTTTTTCTCTGTTGCTTGTGCTTTTGGTGTCATTTTTTTTTTTTATTTTCACTTACAAGCTCTCTACATGTCATGGTGTCATATTTAAGAAACCATTGCCAAATCAATGCTCATGGTTTACTTCTGTGTTTTCTTATAAGAGTTTTACAGTTTTATTTCTTATGTTTAGGTCTTTGATCTCGAGTTAGTTTCTGTATGTGATATGAAGTAAATGTTTAACTTTATTTTTGCATGTGGTTATCCAGTTGTCACAGTACCATTTGTCAAAGAGACGATTCTTTCTCCCATTGAATGATCTTATCAACCCTTGTTGAAGATCATTTGACCATAGCTGTATGGGTTTATATCTGGACCCATAGCTGTGTGGATTTATTTCTTAAGTCTATTCCATTCTCCTTATATATCAATCTTACACTGGTACTACACTGTTTTGATTACTGTAGCTTTTTAGTAAATTTTGTAATCAGAAAATGTGAGTATTTCACCTTTCCTCTTTTTCAAGATTGTTTTAACTATTTGGGTGCCTTACATATAATTCCACATGGATTTTAAAATCAGCACTTCCATTTCTGCAAAAAAAAAGCCATTGGGATTTTGATAGGGATTGTATTGAATCTGTATATCACTTTGGGGAGTATTGTCATCTTAACAATATGAAGTCTTCTAATCCATGAACAAAAGATGCCTTTCTGTTTTTAGGTCTTTAAAAATTTTTTTCAGTAAAGTTTTTTACATGTCAGTGTACTTTTCTTGTATCTCCCTAGTTAAATATACTCCTAAATATTTTGTTCTTTTTGGTGCTACCATAAATGTAATTGTTTTCTGAATTTACTTTTCATGCTGTTCATTGCCAGTGTATACAACCGTATACAACTGATTTTTGCATGTTGATCTTGTATCTTGCATTTCTGCTGGATTTGTTAGTCCTTAAGAATTGTTATGGATTTTTAAGGAGTTTCTATGTATCTTTGCCTTCTACAGTTTACTTCCTCCTTCCATTTTGAGTGCCTTGGATTTCTTGCCTAATTTCTCTGACTGGAGATTTCAACAGTGTTAAATACAAGTAGCTAAAGTGAGCATCCTTGACTTGTTCCTGTTCTTGGATGGGAAGCTATCAGTCTTTCACCATTGAGTATGATGTCACCTGTGGGTGTTTTATAAATGCCCTTTCTCTTATTGAGGAAGTTTTCTTTCTCTTTTATTTAGTATTTTAGAGATGGAGTCTCACTCTGTCACCCAGACTAGACTGTTATGGCACAATCATGGCTCACTGAATCCCCTACCTCATGGGCTTAAGCATTCCTCCCACCTCAACCTCCCAAGTAGCTAGGACTACAGGCACCTGCCACCACACCTGGCTAATAAACGTTTTATACATAGAGAGAGAGACAGGGGTCTCACTGTGTTGCCCAGACTGATCTCAAACTCCTGGCCTCAACTGATCTGCTGCCTTGGTCTCCCAAATTGCTGGGACTACAGGAGTGAGCCACTGTGCCCGGCCCAAAGTTTTCTTTCATTCTTAGCTTTCTGAGTGTTTTCATCATTAAAGGTTGTTGAACTTTGTCCAATGCTTTTTCTGTATCAATTGAGATGATCATGTGGCTTATTTCCTTCATTCTATTCATGTGGTGTAGTATATTGATTTGTTTCCATATGTCGAATCACCTTGGCATTCTTGGCATAAATCCCATTTGGTCATGTTGTATAATCCTTTTGATATGTTGTTGGATTTGATTTGCTAGTATTTGAATATTTTTCCATCTATATTCATGAGGAACATTGATCTGTACTATTCTTACAGTATCTTCGCCCAGCTTTGATAGCTGGTTAATGCTAGCATTATACAATGAAGTATCAAGCATTTGCTCTTCTGTTTTCTGGAAGACTTTGAGAAGAATTGGTGTTCATTCTTCTTTAACAGAATTCGCCAGTGTGAAAGTCAGAGGCTGAGGGGGAAAAAAAGAATTCCCTTGTGAAGCTGTCCAGTCCTAGGTTATTCTTTTGGGGGGATGTTTTCAATTATTTAATCTCTTACAGGTCTGTTCAGATTTTCTGTTTCTTTTTGCATCAGTTTTAGGTCATGTGTATATTTCTAGGAATTTGTTCTTTTTTTTCTTTTGAGACGGCATTTGGTCTTGTTGCCCAGGCTGGAGTGCAGTGGCATGATCTCAGCTCACTGCAACCTCCTCCTCCCAGGTTCAAGCAATTCTTCTGCCTCAGCCTCCAGAGTAGCTGGGACTACAGGTGGGCACCACCATGCCAGGCTAATTTTTGTATTTTTAGTAGAGACAGGGTTTCACTATATTGGCCAAGATGATCTCAATCTCCTGACCTTGTGATCCACCCGCCTTGATTTTATCTTAGCTATCTAATTTGTTGGCATACAATTGTTGATAGTAATCCTTTTTTTTTTTTTTCTTTTTTTTTTTTTGATACAGGGTCTCTTTCACCCAGGCTGGAGTGCCGGGGCACAACCATAGCTACTGCAGCCTAGATCTCCCAGGCTCAGGCAATCCTACCTCAGCCTCCCAGGTAGCTAGGATCATGGGCATTCACCACCACACCTACTTAGTTTTTTAAAATTTTTTTGTAGAGATGGGGTCTTGCTGTGTTGGTCTCAAACTCTTAGATTTAAGCAATCCTCTCACCTTGGCCTCCCAACATGCTGGTATTACAGACGTGAGCCATTGTGCCCAGCCTCATAGCAATCTTTTATCATCCTTTTTAATTGTGAGGTCAGTAGTAATATCCCACTTTCATTTCTGATTTTAGTAACTTGAGTCTGTTCTATGCTATTCTTTTTTTCTTTCTTTCTTTCTTTCTTTTTAAACAGGGTAGCGCTGTGTTGCCCAGGCTCAAGTGCAGTGGCACAGTCACAGCTTACTGCAGCCTCAAACTCTTGGGCTCAAGCGATCTTCCTGAGTAGCTGGGACTACATGCGCATGCCACCACACCCAGCTAATTAAAAAAAATTTTTTTTTGTAGAGTTTGGGTTTCTACATGATTTTTTAAATTTTTTTGTAGAGATTGGGTATGTTGCCCAGGCCAGTCGCGAACTCCTGGCCTAAAGCAATCTTTCCACCTTGGTCTTCTAAAGTGCTGGGATTATAGGCACTTGGTCTTCTGAAGTGCTGGGATTACCTGGTCTATTAATGATTTCTAATTTTACTCCATGTGGCCAGAGAAGATGTGTATGATTTCAGTCGTGTTAAATTTATTGAGAGTTGTGTGCCTAACATGGTCTATCCTGGAGAATGTTTCATGTGGAGTTGAGAAGAATGTATATTCTGCTGTTTTGTGTGGAATGTTCTGTATATGTCTACTGAGCCAAGTAGGTTTGTAGTGTTGTTCAGTTTTTCTGTTTCCTTATTGATCTGTCTAGTTCTATCCATTATTGAAAGTGGGATATTGAAGTCTTCAACATTGTTGTAGAACTGCCTATTTCTCCCTTCAATTCTACCAGTTTTTACTTCATATATAGTGGGACTGTTAGGTGTGTCTATGTTTATGATTATTAATATCTTATCAATGTATTGACTACTATATCAATATATATTATTGTTCTTTGTCTCTTGTAACAATACACATTTTTACTTAAAAGTCTATTTTATCTGACATTAGTGGAGCAACCCTAGCCCTCTTTTGGTTTGCTTGCAATGTCTTTTTCCATCCTTTCTCTTTCCACTTGTTTGTATCTAGAACCTAAAGTGAGTCTCTTGTCGACAGTCTATAATTAGATCTTGGTTTTAAATCCATTTTACCAAACCCTGACTTCTGAAATTGGAGAGTTTAATTATTTTACATCTAAAATAATTACTGATACGTAAGGGCTTCTGTCATTTAGCTATTCGTTTTCTATATATCATCTTTTTTGTTTCTTAATGGCTTTATTACTGCCATCTTTTGTGTGTGTTTCTTTTTAAATTCATGGGGTTTTTGTTTTACTGCTGTGCTTGATATATATGAAGTAATGGATACTGCATTTTTACTTGTACATTTATTCTTAGGTTGCATTTAGTTTTATAATCATAAACATCTGGTAGAAATAACATAAGCTTATTCGACTAGTAAACTCAGATAGAATAAAAGTTGTGTCTGCATTATATTTAATGCTGATGCTGACAACCCTGAAGGCATTTTTTGTAACTAAACCAACAATATTTACTAAAGATTACTAGTCAAGTGAACTTGAAAAGCATTTGGGTTAGTTATTCTGTTTTCTGAGAAAATACACACTTTATGTAAATTTCTCTTTTTTTTTTCTTCTATCCTTTTGTTTTGTTTTGGAGACAAGTTCTCTGTCACCCAGGCTGGAGTGCAATGGTGCAATCTTGGCTCACTGCGACCTCCGCCTCCTGGACTCAAGCAATTCTCGTGCCTCAGCCTCCTGAGTAGCTGGGACCACAGGCGCGTGCCACCGCACCCGGCTAATTTTTGTATTTTTTGTAGAGATGGGGTTTGCCATGTTGCCCAGCCTCGTCTTGAACTCCTAAGCTCAGATGATCTGCCCGCCTCGGCCTCCCAAAGTGCTGGGATTACATACAGGCTCGAGCCACTGTGCCCAGCCACTTTTTTTTTTTTTTTTGGAGACATAGTCTCTGTTGCCTATACTAGAGTGCAGTGGTAGGATCATAGCTCACTGCAGACTGGAACTCCTGGACTCAAGCAATTCTCCGTCTCGGTCTCCTAAATAGGACTACATGCACCAATCACCACGGCTAGCTAATTTTTAAATTTTCTTTTGTAGAGACGAGGGTCTCGTTATGTTGCTGAGGCTGACCTTACGCAATCCTCCTGTTTTGCCTCCCAAAGTTCTAAGATTACAAGCCTAAGCACCACACCCAGCCAAGTGTATTTTTCTTAAAGCCAGTGAAGTTAAGCTTGTTTACAAACGAATTTAGGTAATACCATGGGGATAGAAAAATGTCACATGTACATAGACATACAGATACAAACAGATTTTACAACTTTCATTTAAAAGTTTTAGCCATGTATCAGGTACAATAATATAAAACTCACTAGTTTGTAAAAGAATAGCTGGATCTAAATTGTGTTTCTGGCAGATAGAATAAGTTAAGTTTACGTATTCAGATGGCTAAAGATTTTTACAAATATCTGTGGAAAAGACAAGATTTTCATTTGCCCAGTCTCCAAATAGCTCCATTTTTTCCCTTCAGGTGAGAGTCATCTTGAGATTTGCATTTCAAAAGAGATAGCCCTCGGGCCCTAGAGAAAAATATTTACATCTCAAAGGCACAGAAAGGATGAAAGTTATCTCCTAGGAGTTTTGTAGCATATTTGCCTATTTTCAGAGGTCAGTCTTAGGAAGCTGTGGACTAAAATGTAGATGACTGAGGAGACATCTAGTGGTAGTCTATCTCCAAAGCCCATCGGAGTGGATGAAACATCCAGTCTATTTCTAACTAGCTTTTCTTTTCAGCCTCAGGTAATTGCTTCTGGAGGTCCCTAAGTCCCTTGAGAGCCAGAGTTCTACAGTTCAAGAGACTAAGGGGCTGGAGTGGGAAGGTTAAAAGTCTGGCAGTGGTAGACAGAGGGACGGAGGAGGTAGGAGCTTGGAAGGGGAACAGATAAAGGTTCAAAGGAACTGAATTAAAGATTGAAAGTGGCAGAAGGCAGAGCTGAAGCAATGGGGTTGAAGAAGTCTGAGAGCCAGTTTGGGAAATCTTTCAAGAAGCCAGTGAAGTTTCAAGTTACTAGCAAAATTGTGTCAACTAAAAGAAGGTGGCCAGAGTTGGCAGAGCATATAGTCTGCAGGATTTTGAGAAAGGAATTTTAGTTGACTGAGGTTTCCATGGGGGGAGCAGGATCAAAAAGAATAGAGAATATTCCTGGCATAATTGAACTCTTTTTTTTTTTAATTTTTCTTTTAAACCAAAGGTGTAACCATGATACGTTTCTTGCCCAATGTACACACAAGTTGATATGCTGAGATGCTGGGTTACAGCAGAGAAGGAGGTTTTTTCGTTGTTGTTTTTGAGATGGAGTCTCACTCTGTTGCCCAGGCTGGAGTGCAGTAACACAATCTCATCTTACTACAGCCCATGCCTCCCAGGTTCAAGCGATTCTCCTGCCTCAGCCTCCCATGTAGCTGGGATTACAGGCCTGCGCCACCTCGCCCTGCGAATTTTTGTATTTTTAGTAGAGGCGGGGTATCACCATGTTGTCCAGGCTGGTCTCAAACTCCTGACCTCAAGTGATCCACCCACCTTGGCTTCCCAAAGTGCTGGGATTATTTGCGTGACCCACTGTGCCTGGCTGAGAAAGAGGTTTAATGGTAGGATAACAAAAAAAAAAAGAAATGGGAGAAAACCTCAAGTCTGTCTCCCTGAGGAATTTCAGGTTAGGGTTTTAAAGGGTTTTGGAGTGGGCCAAAGTGTGGAGATTGTTGACTGGTTGAAGAGTGCAGGGTGAAGTTATAGGACACGGAGATGAAACTATTCTTGGCCAGGCTCACGCCTATAATCCCAATGCTTTGGGAGCCCAAGGTGGGAGGATTGCCTGAGGGCAGGAGTTCAAGACCAGCCTGGCTAACATAGGGAGACCCCATTTCTACAAAAAAAATGTAAAAATTAGCTGGGTGTGGTGGTATGCACCAGTAGCCCCAGCTAATAAGGAGGCTGAGGCTGGAGGATAACTTGAGCCCAGGAGTTTGAGGCTTTAGTGAGCTATGATCATGCCACTTCACTCCAGCCTGGGTGACAGAGCAAGACCCTATCTTAAAAAAAAAGAAAAAGAAAGTATATTCTTATGCTGATTTGGTTCTTCTCTGAGGGTCTTGAAACTGGTTGCCTTCAGCCTTTCCACTGGAATTCAGTATCTGAAAAATATCTTAAGTAGCCCTTAAACAAAAGCCTTATGATTCCAGTGTCAGAGATCCTATCTGTAGGAAAAATGTAAATGCAAATAGCCAGTATCTAGTGCTACATGACTTTCAGCAAGAGGAAAGTGGGCCAAAGGGCAGCCTGATTAATTTTTAATTATAGCTATTTCTGTCCAGAACCTAGCATGCAATTCTTGTCACCCCTCTGGGGACATTTTCAAAGGTATATTTATCAAGTGACTTGACCAAAACCAATAAGCCATTAATGGCTTAACTGTGGTCGCAAGAGGTGTCTCCATAGAGGGTGCAAAGATACGGTCCTCCCAAGATCTAGAGCCACTCCCAGAGATAGCCAAAAGAGAATCCTCTGAGAGCTGGCAACAGTTGGTAGGACCCTAGCCACAAGCAGGATACAACCCCCATTTCTGTCCAGCCATATTATTGGGGGCTGCCAACCTTTTAGTTGGCTGCCTGCAAACACAGGCTTGATAACCTGTGTAATCAGACAGGTAGAAAGCCAAGCTAAGCTTTCAGGACACAAAATGAGACCAGCAGGAAAGCAAAAGCTATCTCTGAGAGGGAAAGGATCAAGCCAGAGTCATAATCCAAAAAATCAATTTGTACAGATGTTTTTCTCCTGCTAATCAAAAGTTAGAACATAAGGAACAAGGAAAAGTGTTTGACTTCCTCTTCTCTATTAGGTCCTGCAGATAGATCCAGGAGAGTTGAGTTTGGTAAGAATTCTTACCCTTAGCCAGCTTCTATCAGTTTTCCCAAGATCTCATTGGCAGGTTCCAGAGTGAGCAGGGTGCTCCAGAGATCCTATCCTCATTGCCAGAAACTCTAGGGGAGGAAAGATACTTTTCTCTTTATCCTTCATAGTTTCTCATTGTGGTGGACTCCTGTAACAAAAGATAGACTCACGAGAGAAAAAGTTTAACAGCTTGTACAGTGGTCCCCCTTATCTGCGGAGAATATGTTCCAAGAACCCTGGGGGATGCCTGAAACCACAGGTAGTACCAGACCCTATATATACATTTTTTTCTATAAATACATACCTATACTTCATTTATAAATTAGACACAGCAAGAAATTAACAACAACAATAAAATACAACAATTGTTACAATTTGCCAGCATCACTACTCTTGTGCTTTGGGGCCATTATCAAGTAAAACAAAGGTTACTTGAACAGAAGCACTTCAGTACTACAACAGTTGATCTGATAACCAAGATGGCTACTAAGTAACGTGTGGTGTATACAGCATGGATCTGCTGGACAAAGGAATGACTCGCATCTTGGGTGGGATGGAGCAGAATGGCATGAGATTTCATCATACTATTCAGCATGGCATGCAATTTGAAACTTATGAATTGTTTATTTCTGGAATTTTCCATGCAATATTCTTGGACCATGGTTGACCACAGGTAACTGTCCCCAGGGAAAACAAAACTGCAGATAAGGGGGGACGATTGTATACCTCATGTATACATGGGAGATAACCATGGAAGGATGAGTAAATCTCCCCTTCTGTTGTGTTGATTGATTTTTTTTTTGTAGTATACCATTTTGATTCTCTTCTCATTTCCTTTTATGTGTATTTTTTTTTAATAGAGGCAAGGTATCACTGTGTTACCCAGGCTGGCCTAGAGCTCCTGGGTTCAAGTGATCCTCCCTCCTCAGCCTCCTGAGTAGCTGAGAGTATAGGTGCATGCCACCTCACCTGGCTTCTTTTCATATGTGTCTTTTAGGGTTTTTTTTCTTAGTAGTTAACCTGGGGATTATGATGGGCATCTTAAGTTTACAGCAAACTAGTATGAATTAATACTAACCTAGCTTCAATAGTATAGTATATACAAAAACTGCTTCTATACAGCTCTACCTCTTCTTATGTAGTTATTGTCCCAGAGTACATCTTTATTCATTGTGTGCCTATTTAGAGATGAAACCTTTCTCATATTTCTTAGTCTGAAATAGCCAATGAGACATTCTTAAGTTGAAAGCAATATAAATATCAGAGTGAGTTGCTTTTAGGTGTTCAATTGTTTTGTGGTAATATAAAAATCCCTTCTATGCATAAATGCATTTTCTTTTCATTGTCTGTATGTCAGAAGTTTGTTTTTTTGGTTTTTGTTTTTGAGACAGAGTTTCACTCTCTCACCCAGGCTGCAGTGCAGTGGCACGATCTTGGTGGACCACAACCTCTGATTACTGTGTTCAAGCTATTCTCCTGTCTCAGTCACCTGAGTAGCTGGGATTACAGGCATGCACCACCAGGCCCAGCTAATTTTTGAATTTTTAGTAGAGACAAAGTTTCACCATGTTGACCAGTCTGGTCTTGAACTCCTGACCTCAAGTGATCTGGCCACCTTGACCTCCCAAAGTGCTGAGATTATAGGCTTGAGCCACCGCACCCAGCCTATATGTCAGAAGTCTTTNATTTGGCAGATAGTAAGAAATTTTTATTAAGTACAAAGACATTTTTCGTTTGGTTGTTTATTTGTTTAAATCATTGGTGTGTGAATATCTTGTGAAAGCATTTTTAAAAGTGGTCATAAGAGTCTTCATAATGGCTAACATTATACCTAAAAGGGCAGTATGGAATTTGCCGGATTTTTAAAAGATAACGCAAGTGAGAAGCAAGGACAGATTTTTTACAATCAGGCCTACGTAATGAATTACACTTTTGCCCTAAGACACAAGCACCAGTTCAGACTGTGGAGTTAGCATCTTTAAAAGGTTTATTTCTAATTCCTCTTTGAGTTAAGGATTATCAGACAGAGAGATAACTGTAGGCACATTTTTCTCTATCTTTCAAACATTAAATTTTTAACATAATTTATATAATGATGTTCAGGAATTTCAAGTATCCCACTTAAACAATATGGTTTTGCATATGATTGTTTTAAGAGGAAATTAGATATAAACAAGTCAAATGTTTTAACCAAAGGTAAGAGTAATATGAAAACTTCAAGCCTCTTTGAATGCACGAGGCTTATATTAGCCTTTTCACCCTACTCTTATGTAGGAATTAATAAATGGAGGGTCACTTCCTTTGCAATTAAAGGGAACAAGAAAATATTATTTCAAACCAGTATATATAATTCCTACCTAAAACAGATCATTAGATTCCGTCATCTGGGAATGACTATTTTGGGGATATCAGGCTCTAGTATAACACTAAAACATTCTGCTAATTTAATTTCCAATTTATTTTCTAAAGCATGCCATTAAAATGTGCTTTTTATTTTTTATTTATTTTTTTTGAGACAGAGTCTTGCCCTGTCACCCAGGCTGGAGTGGAGTGGCACAATCTCGGCTCACTGCAACCTCCGCCTCCTGAGTTCAAGCAATTCTCCTGCCTCAGCCTCCTGAGTAGCTGGGATTACAGGTGCCTGCCACCATGCCTCACTAATTTTTGTGTTTTCAGTAGAGACAGGGTTTCACCATGTTGGCCACGCTGGTCTTGAACTTCTGACTTCAAGTGATCCGCCCACCTTGGCCTCCCAAAGTGCTGGGATTATAAGCATGAGCCACTGCCCCTGGCCTACATGTGCTTTTTAGAAGAAAGGAGTGGGATGCAAGAAGCAATGATGACCAAAGTAATTGATGAAATATATTAATGATACCTAAATAAGCATTGACAAAAAATAAAAATTACCGATTTTGTTGGGGAAGATTACAATAAGAGTAGCTCTAAAATACTAGACAAGCTAAGATAGAAGATAAAATTCTGGAATTAAATGTATTAAGATCTTTGTTTTGTTCAAAAGGGGAATAAAGATACTAACTTTGGACTGTATGCATATTAAAATTTAAGGGTACCCAGAAATCCCACCCCTAAGTATTTACCAAGAGGAATTAAAACTAATTCACACAAAAGCCCATTTGTAAATGTAAAACCTGAAACAACCCCCAGCTGGTGAATGGGTAAATAATGGTGCATCTGTGTAATGGAATACTACTACTTAGTAATATACAGGAATAAACTATTGATACATTCAATAACGTGAATACATCTTCAAATTATTCTAAGCGGAAGAAGCCAAAGTCAAAAGGCTACATACAATATAATTCCTACATTACCTTATGCAAAAGGCAAAACTAAGAGTGTAAAACAGATCAGTAATTAGTATGGGTTGGGGTGAAAGGAGGAATATATAGAGGGGTACTAAGAGGGAATTTGAGGCATGAGGAAACTCTTCTGTATCTTAATTGTGGTAGTGTTTACACAGCTCTGCATTTGTCAAAACTCAGAACTGTACACCAAAAATGAATTATACTGTATATAAATTTTAAAATATATTTTAAGGGTGACTCTAAAAGAAGTAGAATGTGTAACATCCAAACCAGTAGAAGGGGGAAACATGATCAGTGAAACAGGGGAAGAAGGAAAGAAACGTAGAAAAAGCAAAGTTAATACAACGCACAAAAATATTAATACCTGTAGTAGAGATAGTTTCAATATAACTAATCAAAAGGCCCCATACAAATCAGAAAGATTATCCACAGGCTGGGAGAAGACATTCATAGTGCATGTAACCAACACAGGATTAATATTCAGAAAATATAAGTAGGTTTCATAAGTCAATAAGAAAAACAGGTAAATTAAAAAATGAGCAAAGAATATGAGTAGGGAATTCACAGAAAAGGAAATCCAAAACATCAATATATTTATAAGATCAATCTCACTATAATCAGAGGAATGCAGAATAAAACTGTAAGGTATTATACTTCACATGCATCAGATTACCAAAAATGGAAAAGTCTTATAGCATTAAATGATGGTGGTGATGAGCAATGTAATCTCATTCATGGTAGGAATATAAATTGGCACAACTACTTTGAAAAGCAATAGTAATATTTAGTAAGATCAAAGCTGCCCACATCTTATGACTGAGTAATTCTACTCTTAGATAGGATATATATCCCACACCTTGTTAAGAGAAATCTATGAAAATGTTTATTTCTGTATTATCTGTAATGGGAAAAAAAAAAAAAAAAAAAAAGGAACAAGCTATGTGTGTTCAACAGCATGGATGAATTGTTTACATTTATAAAATACAGTGTTATATAACAGTTTAATGAATTAGTACTATATGTATCAACACAGATAAATGTCTAATTTTAGTATATGTGCTGTCGAAGTGAGCACAACACAGATAAATGTCTAAAACAATGGTGTGCAAAACAGGAAAATACATCCACTATGATAACATTTATTTAAATTTTTAAAAATGTATTAAAACTAAATTACTTTTTAAAAAATTTAAAAATGTTTATAATATTTGAGGACACATATTTACCTATTATCAACAAAGTGAAAAGACAACCCACAGAATGGGAAAAAATATTTGCAAACTGCCCATGTGACCAAGGATTAATAACCAGAATATATAAGAAGCTCAAACAACTCTATAAGAATAAATATAATCTACCAAAATAATGGGCAAAAGATTTGAATAGACATTCCTCACAAGAAGACATA
Organism: Cebus imitator; assembly: GCF_001604975.1. NCBI lineage: Eukaryota > Metazoa > Chordata > Mammalia > Primates > Cebidae > Cebus > Cebus imitator. The sequence goes on along the minus strand of NW_016107895.1, from coordinate 265,939 downwards.
CAAATGGCAAAAAGGCATATGAAAAGGTGCTTAACATATACTGATCATCTGAAAAATGCAAATCAAAACTACGATGGTATATCATCTCACCCCAGTTAAAATAGCTTATATCCAAAAGACAGGCAATAAAAATGCTGACAAGGATGTGGACAAAAGGGAACCTTTGTACACTCTTGGGAGTGCCAATTAGTACAGTCACTATGGAGAACAGTTTGGAGGTTTCTCAAATAGCTAAAAATTAAGCTACTATATGATCCAGCAATTCCACTGCTGGGTATATGCCCAAAAGAAGGAAATCAGTATATTAAAGAGAGATCTGCACTCCTGTTTCTTGCAGTAATGTTTACAATAGCTAAGATTTGGAAGTAACCTAAGTGTCCATCAACAGATGACTGGATAAAGAAAATGTGGTACATATACATAATGGAATACTATTTAGCCATGAAAAAGAAAGAGATCCTGTCATTTGCAATCACATGGATGGAACTGGAGGTCATTATGTTAAGTGGAATAACCCAGGCCCTTAAAGACTAACATCACATGTTCTCAGTTATTTGTGGAGTCTAAAAATAAAAACAATTGAACTCATGGACATGAAGAGTAGAAGGATAATTACCAGAGGCTGGGAAGGGTAGCAAGGGCCTGGTGGGGAAGTGGAGATGGTTAATGGGACCAAAAAAAAAAATAGAATGAATAAAACCTACTATTTGATAGCACAATAGAAGAACTATAGTCACTAATAATTGTATATTTTAAAATAACTCAGAGTGTAACTGGATTGTTTGTAACTCAATGGATAAATGCTTGAAGGGATGGATACCCCATTATCCATGGTGTGCTTATTTCTCATTGCATGCCAATATCAACGCATCTCATGTACCCATAAATATATACGCCTACTATGTACCACAAACGTTTAAAAAAGAATAAAAGGAATACTGTAAACAACTTTATGCTCATGAATTCAACAACATAGAAGAAATGAACCAATTCTTCAAACTATAAGTTACAAACCACAAAATCACGAATGATCAAAACTGAACCAATATAAAATAGATAATTAGAATTTTCCTATAACCATTAAATAAATTGAATTGATAACTATAAAGCTCTCAAAAAATTAATCTCCAGGCCCATGTTGTTTTACTGATAATTTAACCAAACATTTGAAAAAGATTTTACACAATATCTTCCAGAAAGTAAGAGAAGGAAACACTTCCAAACTCATTTTATAAGGCCATTGTTAACCTGATACAAAATTCTAAAGGAAGGAAGGAAGGAAGGAAGGAAGGAAGGAAGGAAGGAAGGAAGGAAGGAAGGAAGGAAGGAAGGAAGGAAGGAAGGAAGGAAGGAAGGGAGGGAGGGAGGGAGGGAGGGAAGGGAAGGGAAGGGAAGGAAGGAAGGGGAAAGGGAGGGAGGGGAAGAAGGGAGGAGAAGGGAAGGGAAAGAGGGAAGACAAGGGAAAGGGGAGAGAAGGAAGGAAGGGAGGGAGGGAGGAAGGGAGGAAGGGAGAAAGGGAGGGAGGGAGGGAGGGAGGGAGGGAGGGAGGGGGAAGGAAAGGAGGGAGGAGAAGGGAAAGGGAAGGAGGGAGGAGAAGGGAAGGGGGAGGGAGGGAAGGAAGGAAAGAAAGGAAGGAAGGAAGCTACAAATCAATATTTGTTATGAACATAGGCAAAAAAAAACTACTCAACAAAATATTAGCAAATGAAATGTAACATTTTATAAAAACCACTGTACACCATGATCAAGTAGGATTTATTCCAGATATTTGTACTTGTCAGGGTTCTCTAGAGAAACAGAACCAGTAGGAGATTAAAAAGAGGGAGAGAGAGACACATACAAGGAATTGAGAAATTGGCTCATTGAATTATGGAGGCTGATAAGTCCCATGATCTGTCATCTGTAAGCTGGGAACCCAGGAAAACTGTTAGTGTAATTTAATCTGAGCTTGAACGTTTCAGAACCAGGGAGCCAGTGGCGTAAATCCCAGCCCAAGGGTTGGAGAAGAGATGAGATGTCTCAATTCAAGCAAGCAAACAGGAAGCAAAAAGGGCAATTTTTTTCTTTTTCCACCTTTTGTTCTGTTCAAGCCCTCAATGGATTGGACCATGCTCACCTATACGAGGGAGGGCAATCTACTTATTGAGTTCACTGATTGAAATGACAACCTTACCTGGAAACATTCTCACAAACTCAGAAATAATGTTTAATCTGAGCACCGATGGCCAGTCAAATTGATACATAAAATTAGCCATCACAGTACAGGCATACCTGGGAGAGGATGCAGGTTCAGTTCCAGACCATCACAATAAAGCAAATATTGCAATAAAGTGAGTCACAAAAAGAAAAAGCCAGTGTTACAGCTCTTTTAGAATTTGTCAGCAAGTTTTCTGGAAAACCTTCACAAAAAAAGGCAAAAGAGTGCATATAAAATGCTTATGTTTTCCAATGCAAGACAAAAAGGAAGAAAGAAGCAAAAAAAGAAAAGAAAAGAAAAAGAAAGAAAAGAAAAAAATGCTTATGTTTACACTATACTGCAGTCTATTAAGTGTGCAATAGCATTATGTCTAAAAAACAATGTACATACTTTAAAAATACTTTATTGCTGAAACATGCCATCACAGAGACACAAAGCGAGACACAAAGGATTGCTACAAACCTTCAATTTGTAAGAAACATAATATCTGCAAAACACAGTAAAACAAGATATGCCTGTATTCAAGGGTGGTTCAACACTCAGAAACCAATGTAATTCACCATATCAATGGCTCAAGAAAGAAAATCATATTCATTGACACAGAGAAAACATTTGACAAAATCCAACACCCACTTATATTTTTTAAAAATTAAAAAAAAAAAACCCTTTCAGCAAATTAGCACGATAGGGGAACTACCTTAACTTGATAAAAGGCATCTACAGAAACCCTACAACTAACATCACAGTTAATGGTGAAAGAATAATTGGCTTCCACTTGTTTAGAAAGCAGGCATGGATGCTCACCCTACCACTCATTCAACATAGTACTGGAAACACAACACAATAAGACAAGAAAAAGAAATAAAATGAATGCCGATTAGAAAAAAGAATAAATCTGTCCTTATCTAAAGATGGCATGCTTTTCTATGCAGAAAAGCCCAATAAATTTACCAAAGAAATAAACAACAAAAAATTCTCTAAAACTAATAGGTGAGTTTGAAAGTTTGCAGGATACAAGATTAACATGCAAAAGCCAAACACATTAACAGAGAACATGTGGAAACCAAAACGAAAAACACAGTATCAGTTATAATTGTTCCAGAAAAGTACGTTCTTAGATATAAACTTAACAAAACACATACAGGATCCATATGGTGAAAATTACAAAACACTAATGAAAGAGATCAAAGAAGACTTAATGAATGGAGTGCCATAGCATATTTATGGATTAGAATACACAACATAGTAAAGATAGCAATTCTTCCCAAACTGATCTGTAGGTGTAATGCAACTTCTATCAAAGTCCCAGCAAGGTATTTTGTAGAAATACACAAGCTTATGATTGAAAAAGAAGAATAAGGTGGGAAGAATTACTGTATTTGACATTAAGCCCTACTACGTATTTATAGTAATAAAGACAGTATGATATTCGTAGAAATATAGACACACAGATCAATGAAACAGAAGAGAAACTCATCTGTTTTCTTCTTTTTTTTTAATGGCACGTGACATATAATTTGTTCTTTAAACTGATTTTTGACGAAGATACCAAAGCAAATCAATGGAGGAACAATAGCCTTTTAAACAAATGGTGTTGGCACAATTGGACAAAAGAAAATGAACTTCAATCTAAATATCACACCGTATACAAAAATAACTCAAAGTGGGCCACAGACTTAGATGTAAAATGTAAAACTATAACACTTTTAGAAAAAACATGGGAGAAAATCAATGGGGTTTAGAGCAAAGGCATGATTCAAAAAAGGAAAAAGTCAGTGTTATAGCTCTTTTAGACTTTGTCTAGCAAGTTTTCTGGTTTTCCACAAAACCTCCACAAAAAAAGAAAAAAGTAATAAATTAGTATTAAATGAGCATTTTAATGATTCTATCTTATTACCTTAATTGGCTTATTAAATATAACTCTTTGTCTTGTTATTTTAGTAGTTCCTTTAGGTTTTATAGTAATACATCTTTAACCTGTTACAGTCCACCTTCTTTTTGTTTGTTTGTTTTGGAAGTGGAGTCTCACTCTGTCACCCAGGCTAGAGTGCAGTGGCACTGTCACAGCTCACAGCAGCCTCAACCTTACAGGATTCAGCTATCCTCCCACTGCAGCTTGCTGAGTAACAGGGATCACTTAAATCACCACCATGCCCAGCTAATTTTTGTATTTTTTGTAGAGATGGGGTTTTGCCATGTTGGCCAACCTGGTCTCAAATTCCTGGGCTCAAGTGATCCACTGGCCTCAGCCTCCCAAAGTGCTGGGATTATAGGCATGGGCCACTGAGCCATCTCAGACCTTTTATATGGCACTGATCTATTCATGAAGGCAAAGCCCTGATGATTTAATCATGTCCCCTAAAGTCTCACCTCTTAATACCACCACAGTAGAGATTAAATTTCACCACAAATTTCGAATGAAGCACATTCAAACCATACCACTATTTTTGCCATGCATTTTTTCTACATGTTATAAACTGCACAATACAATGTTATTATTTTTGTTTTAAGTGAAATATCTAATAAGGAGATTTAAATTATAAGAAAAAAATCTTGTGCATGTTACCCATGTAGTTACCATATCCATTGCTCCTCATTCCTTTGTGTAGATCCGGATTTTAATCTGTTATCATGAAGGACATCCTCTAACATTTCTTGTAATGGGGTATCTGCTGTTCCTTCTCTTATCCCAACAACAGAGCAAGCCAATCCTTCCCTATCTCAGGCACATACTCCACAGCCACTAAGAAAGACTAATACCTGGAAAAGCTCCAGCCACAAACTTTTAACCAAACAATGAAGAAATAAAGACATGGTGGCCTGGAAAGACTCTGAACTTAGGGACACAAGATGTGAGTTCACTTCTATCTCTACTCACCACTTAGTGAAACTGTGGACATTTCTGGGTTTCACTGTTTTCATCTAAGAAGTGGGGGGAAGAATTTTCTTAACTTCATTCACATGATTGTTGTGAGAATGAAATTAGATAATAGAGGAAAACTGGAGCATATTGGATCCTTCCAATTCCAACATAAACACTTCCTAGTTGTGTGACCTTGGGAAAGTTACTTAATTTTCAGGCCCCAAGTTTCCCAATCTGTAGAATGAGATCATATCTGTCTCACAGGAATGTGTGAATAAAATGAAAAAAAATGTTTAGAAGTGCCTGACCTCAGCCGGGTGCAGTGGCTCACACCTGTAATCCCAACACTTTGAGAGGCTGAGGCCAGTGGATCACCTGAGGCCAGGAGTTCAAGACCAGCCTGGCCAACATGGTGAAACCCTGTCTCTACTAAAAACACAAAAATTAGCTGGATATGGTGGTGCTCACCTGTAATCCCAGCTACTAAGAAGGCTTAGGCAAGAGAATGGCTTGAACCCAGAAGGCGAAGGTTGCAGTGAGCCAAGATCAAACCACTGCCCTGCAGCCTGGATGACAGAGTGAGACTTCGTCTCAAAAAAACAAAAAAAAAAAAAAAAAAAAAAAAAAAAAAGTGCCTGACCTGTAATACGCATTCAGGAGATGATAATACATTGCAAAATCTAGATAATGTCTTCTGAAATCCTATAGAAATGGGGTAAGGGAATACACAATAGGAGGAATTCTCCGTTTTTTGTTTTATTTTTTAGGATGCACCTTCCTTCATTATTTTAGCTCTTTGCCATAACATCTTTAAATGCAAGATGTCACAATAATGGTTTTCAGAGAAACTCTGAGCTGTCCTGTGTCATAAAAGATTTAAAAAATCCTTTTGGAAAGTGGACAGAGACCTCTAACTTCACCTTGACCCGCCAAAAATAAGTGCTCTAGGGGGAACTTCTGCCAAGATGGCTGAATAGGAATAGCTCCAGAGCGCAGCTACCAGCTAGACTCTGAAGACGAGTGATCTCTGCATTTCCAACTGAGGTACCAAGTTCATTTCAATGGGACTGGTTGGACAGTGGGTGTAGCCCAGGAAGGGCAAACCGAGGCAGTGTGGGGCGCTACCCCACCCAGGAAGTGCAACTGACCAGAGGACTTTACCCTCTCAGCACTCTGGTTCAGATACTGCACTTCTCCCAAGCCCTTTGCAACCCACAGTTCGGGAGAATACCGCTGGGCTAAGAAGCACTGCGACTTGCCAGCACAGATCTGAATGACAGCTTCGGCCAGCCCAGCACCACAAGTTGTTGGCACAGAACTGGGCAGAGGTTTTGGCTAGCACAGAGAGCACCTGCGGGACGGATCTACTCACCCCCCGGAAAGACAGAAAGCAGGGAGACAGATGATACAGCTTGGCAGGTCCCACCCCCACAAAGACCAGCAAACTGAAGCCCTCTCGCTTGAGAGTGTCACAGCCAGCACATCAGTTTGAGCTTGACCTGGGACGATCGAGCTGGGTCGGGGAAGGAGGGCATCTGCCATTGTAAAGCCAGGTCTAATCTCACCTGTGTAAACAAAAGCCAAAGGAAGCCTACACAGCAGCCGGGCTGAGTCCAAGGCAGCCCAGCAGTGCCTCTGCAGGCAAACAAGGGACAGACTGCCTCCTCAAGCAGCTTTCTGACCCCTGTATAACAACAACAACAACAACAACAACAACAAAGCCTCATACACCAGAGGGGCCTATTAGAAGGAAAACTAAAAAACAAAAAGAAATAGCTTCAACATCAACAGAAAGGATGTCCACTTGGAGACCTCAATCCAAGATCACCAACTTTAGAGATCAAAGGTACATAAACCAACGAAGATGAGAAGAAACCAGTTCAAAAAGAATGAAATCATCCAAGACCAGAAAGCCTCTTCTCCTCCAAGGGATCACAACTCCTCACCAGCAAGGGAACAAAACAGGATGGAGAATGAGTTTGATTAACTGACAGAAGAAGCTCCAGAAGGTAGGTAATAACAAACTTCTCTGAGCTAAAGGAACATGTTCTAACCCAATGCAAAGAAACTAAAAACCTTGAAAAAAAGTTAGATGAAATGCTAATTAGAATAACCAGCTTAGAGAAGAACATAAACGACTTGAT
>NW_016107895.1:254474-256579 GCF_001604975.1 Cebus imitator | reverse complement strand
TGGGTGTTGAACAATGAGAACACATGGACACAGGGAGGGGAGCACTACACACTTGGGTCTGATGGGGGGAAATAGGGGAGGGTCAGTGGGAGGTGGGGAGTTGGGGAGAGATAGCATGGGGAGAAATGCCAGATATAGGTGAACGGGAAGAAGGCAGCAAATCACATTGCCACGTGTGTACCTGTGCAACAATCTTGCATGTTCTTCACATGTACCCCCAAACCTAAAATGCAATAAAATAAATTACAAAAATCAATAAATACAGGAGCTGGTTTTTTGAAAAGATCAACAAACTAGACAGACCACTAGCCAGACTAATAAAAAAGAAAAGAGAGAAGAATCAAATAGATGCAATAAGAAACGATAAAGGGGATGTCACCACCAATTCCACAGAAATACAAACTACCATCAGAGATTACTACAAACAACTCTATGCACATAAACCAGTAGGTCTAGAAGAAATGGATAAATTCCTGGACACTTGCACCCACCCAAGACTAAACCAGGAAGAAGCTGAAACCCTGAATAGTTCAATAACAAGGGCTGAGGTTGGGGCAGCAATTAATAGCCTACCAACCAAAAAAGTCCAGGTCCAGATGGGTTCACAGCCGAATTCTACCAGGTGTACAAAGAGAAGCTGGTACCACTCCTTCTGAAACTATTCCCAACAATACAAAAAGAGAGAATCCTCCCTAACTCATTTTATGAGACCAACATCATCCTGATACCAAAACCCGGCAGAGACTCAACAAGAAAAGAAAACTTCAGGCCAATATCCATGATGAGCATAGATGCAAAAATCTTCAATAAAATACTGGCAAACCGATTGCAACAGCTCATCAAAAAGCTTTTCCATCATGATCAAGTTGGCTTCATCCTGGGGATGCAAGTCTGGTTCAACATATGCAAGTCTATAAATGTAATCCATCACATAAACAGAACCAAAGACAGAAACCACATGATCATCTCAATAGATGCAGAGAAGTCCTTTGACAAAATTTAACAGCTCTTTATGCTAAAAACCCTCAATAAACTAGGTATCGATGGAACATATCTCAAAATAATGAAAGCTATTTATGACAAACCAACAGCCAATATCATACTGAATGGACAAAAAATGGAAGCATTCCCTTTGAAATCTGGCACTAGACAAGGATGCCCTCTCTCACCATTCCTATTCAATACAATATTGGAAGTTCTAGCCAGAGCAATCAGGCAAGAAAAAGAAATAAAGGGTATTCAATTAGGAAAGGAGGAAGTCAAATTGTCTCCATTTGTAGATGACATGATTGTATATTTAGAAGACCCTATCGTCTTAGCCCAAAATCTCCTGAAACTGATAAGCAACTTCAGCAAAGTCTCAGGATACAAAATCAATGTGCAGAAATCGCAAGCATTCCTATACACCAATAACAGACTTAAAGAGAGCCAAATCAAGAGCGAACTCCCATTCACAATTGCTACAAAGAGAATGAAACACCTAGGAATACAACTAGCAAAGGGTGTGAAGGACCCCTTCGAAGAGAACTACAAACCACTGCTCAATGAAATAAGAGAGGACACAAAGAGATGGAAAAACATTGCATGCTCATGGTTAGGAAGAATCAATATCATGAAAATGGCCATACTGCCCAAATTAATTTATAGATTCAATGCTATAAATTACTTTAGGCAGATGCTACCATTTACCTTCTTCATAGAACTGGAAAAAACCACTTTAAACTTCATATGAAACCAAAAGAGAGCCTGCAAATCCAAAACAATCCTAAGCAAAAAGAACAAAGCTGGAGGCATCACACTACCTGACTTCACACTATACTACAAGGCTATAGTAATCAAAACAGCATGATACTGGTACCAAAACAGAGATATAAACCAATGGAACAGAACAGAGGCCTCAGAAACAATGCCACACATCTACAACCATCTGATCTTTGACAAACTTGACAAAAACAAGCAATGGAGAAAGGATTTCCCATTTAATAAATGGTGTTGGGAAAGCTGGCTAGCCATGTGCAGAAAGCAGAAACTGGACCACTTCCTGATACCTTACACTAAAATTAACTCCAGATGGATTAAAGACTTAAACATTAAGACCTAACACC
>NW_016107895.1:249265-252926 GCF_001604975.1 Cebus imitator | reverse complement strand
ACCATGCCCAGCTAATTTTTTTTCGTAGCTTTAGTAGAGACGGGGTTTCACCATGTTGACCAGGATGGTCTCGATCTCTTGACCTTGTGATCCATCCGCCTCGGCCTCCCAAAGTGCTGGGATTACAGGCTTGAGCCACCGCGCCCGGCCTAATTTTCATATTTATTTATTTCTAATTTCATTTCTTTTTCGCTTTTTTGAGAGACAGGGCCTCGCTTTGTCACCCAGACTGGAGTGCAGTGGCGTGATCTCAGCTCACTGCAACCTCCGCCTTCCGGGTTTAAGCCATTCTCTTGTCTCAGCCTCCTGAGTAGCTGGGATTACAGGTAATCACCACCATGTCTGGCTAATTTTTGTATTTTTAGTAGAGACAGGGTTTCACCATGTTGGCCAGGCTGGTCTTGAACTCCTAGCCTCAGGTGATCCACCTGCCTCTGCCTCTCAAAGTGCTGGGATTACATGACTCACTGCAGTCTCAACCTCCTGGACTCAAGTGATCCTCCCACCTTAGCCTCTCAAGTAGCTGGGACAACAGGCGTATGCCACCATGCCCAGCTAATTTTCTTAAAATTTTTCCTAGAGATGGGGTCTCATTATGTTGCTCAGGCTGGTCTCTAACTCCTGGGTTTAAGTGATCTTCCTGCCTTGGCCTCCCAACCTGCTGGGATTACACGCCTGAGCCTTTGCATCCAGCTCTAATTTAATTTCTATCATAACCCTATGTCACTTTTTACTGGGTCTTTCGACACTCTTTATACGTATCCGATATATAATATGTTAATAACGTTCATTAAACTACTCAAACATAAGCAAAATCACAGCAAACATGCCTGATGAACCACCAGTGCCAGCCAATAACCATCTGCTGGTGGCAGAGTTGATGACATTTGCTTTCCACATGTGGTTCTCTAAGAAATATTTCAAGCAGAGGAGTCTCTGTGTATAGAGAACTTACTATGTGGCAGGCATTGTGCCAGGATCAGGAAATGCAGTGGGGAGCAAATCTAGTCTCTGCTCTCCCCAAATTCCCAGTCTAACAGAGGACACAGATCAGGAAGTGGACAATTGCCATGCAGTATGGTGAGATGATGGCGAGCCAAACACCCACAAAGAAAGGTCACCTAATCCAGGCTTGGAGAACAGAGAACACTTCCTGCTGAGTCTTCTAAGCGATGTCTAAGCTGAGCCAGAGGATGAGTAACACTGAGTCAGGCAAAGATGGGTCTTTGCAGGGAAGTGGGTCCTAGGCAGGGATCATGGTCTGTTCAGAGAGCTGAGTGATGAGGAAGGCTGAAGAAGTAAGTGGAAAGCAGGCCACACAGGGCTTTAGAAGCCATGGGAAAGAAGCATGCAGCAGTTGGGTCCTCTGGAGGAAAACCTTGAAGTCTCAGCTGTCTCTTCCACTTAGCACTGTGAACTTGGACAAGTTACTTAAGCCTTTAAGCCTCAGTTTCCTCATGTGTAAAATGAGGACAAGGCCAGGCACAGTGGTTCACACCTATAATCCCAGCACTTTGGGAGGCTAAGATGGGAAGATCACTTGAAGCCAGGAGTTCCAGACCAGTCTGGGCAACATAGCAAGACCCCACCTCTAAATTTTTTTTTTTTTAATTAGCCAGGCATAGCAGCACGTGCTTGCAGTCCTAGCTACTAAGGAGGCTGAGGCAAGAGGATTGCTTGAGCTCAGGAGTTCTAGGTTGCAATGAACCATGATCACACCACTATACTCCAATCTGAGCAACAAAAACCCTGTTGAAAAAAAAAAAACAGAAAAATGAGGACAGTATTCTAATAATAACTGCTTCATAAGCTTAAGTGTTAAAAGTGGACATAAGGTAGCAAATACATAGTATGTGCTCAATAAATATCAATGTTTATTTTTTAGAGATGGGGTCCTTAGCAATTTTTTTTATATTATTTCCTCTAAATATAAACTTGACATTTTGGCTGTTGGAGACTTGGTGTTCTCATAGATTTGTACAGGTTATATGTATGTATGTATGTGTGTATATACTGTATGATTATAATATAAAATTAATTACGTATGCATTTAATTATAATTAACATATATGTTTATAAATTAAAATATTAAATTATAAGTAACACGTTTATAATATGCAATTATATATATAATTTCATATTGGCTTTTTATCATTCCTATACATTAAAAACTTTTTTTGCATTTACATTTTTTTGTTTATAATCTTAGTTTTTTGTTTGTTTGTTTGTTTTTGTGATAGGGTCTTGCTGTGTCGCCCAGGCTGGAGAGCAGTGGCATGATCTTGGCTTACTGCAATCTCTGCCTTCTGGGTTCAAGAGATTCTCCTGCCTTAACCTCCCGAGTAGCTGGAATTACAGGTGGGCACAACCACGCCCGGCTAATTTTTGTATTTTTGTTAGAGACGGTGTTTTGCCACGTTGCCCGGGCTGATCTCGAACTCCGAGCCTCAAGTGATTCGTCCGCCTAGGCCTCCCAAAGTGCCGAGATTACAGACTTGAGTCACCACGCCCTGCCTATAATCTTAGTTTTGTTGATTATGAAACAATTTTATATATCGATGTAGTGTTATTCTGTCTCCCTTTCTTTTCTAACTTCATGGCTTTATATCTTAAACCTTATTATGCTTCCTCCAGGGACAGTGTTTTCTCTCTTCCTCCATCTCCTTGAAACTTGCCGTTTCTGTGCCTTCCTGCTTAGGGACTGTAAATTGGTACCGCTTAGGAAAGAGCGCCCTCTGGCATTCATCTAGTGTCAGTTCAAATGACCGTTTTCCATTACTGTGGTCTGTGGTGTCTGCCTATTGCCTACGAGCGGAAACCTTCAGTCCCAGAGGGCGTAGAGGTTGTTAAAGCCTTAGGTTTCACAATTTAACAAAACCGGACGGGCGTGGTGGCTCACGCCTGTAATCCCAGCACTTTGGGAGGTCGAGGCGGGCGGATCACCTGAGCTCAGGAGTTCGAGACCAGCCTGGCCAAGATGGTAAAATCTCATCTTTACTAAAAATACAGAAACTAGCCAGGTGTGGTGGTGCACACCTGTAATGCCAGCTACTCATGAGGCTGACGGAGGACAATTGCTTGAACCTGGGAGGTGGAGGTTGCAGTGAGCTGGGATTTTGCCACTGCACTCTAGCCTGGGCAACAGAGCAAGACTGTTTCCCCTCCCCCCCAAAAAAAAGAAAGAAAGAAAAGAAAAGAAAAAAGAAAGAAACGAAAAGAAAATGCTAGTCTATGCCACCATAGAATTTGGCAAATCTTCCTGATCACTGGATCCCTTTGCTAGATATAAAGACAAGGCCAGGCATCCAATCTGCTGTTAGGACATCAAGTCAATGGTAAGGAAAATCTAACAATAATCATGAATATAGACTCTTAATAAAAATAACAACAGCAATGATAATAGTTCATGTTAACTGAGAGTGCAACATGCCAAAGCACTGTACCAAGTGCCTTATACACATTATTTCATGTCATCCTTGAACAAACCACTGAGATAACTTCTATTAATACCATCACCATTTTAAAGATGAGGAAACTTGAGGCTGAGGTGGGCGGATCACCTGAGGTCAGGAGTTGGAAACCAGCCTGGCCAACGTGGCAAAACCCCATCTCTACTAAAAATACAAAAATTACAGCCAGATGTGGTGGCTCACACCTGTAA
>NW_016107895.1:245660-248133 GCF_001604975.1 Cebus imitator | reverse complement strand
AAAAGAAAAAAAAGAAAAATTTGCATTTTGTGGTTAAGAAATTTGAAATTGTTCATATCCTTCAATTGTCTTGTATTTGTAAACCATTCTATTTTTAATTTAGAAAATACTATGTCTGCAGGTGCTGAGGTACCCTGCACCTCAACTTCAGTAAATGGTGTACATCTTAACTATAGCACACTTAATCACAATTACTTTTTTAGATGGAGTCTTGTTCTGTGACGCAGGCTGAGGTGCAGTGGTGTAATCATGGTTCATTGCAACCTTGAACTCCTGTGCTCAAGCAATCTTAACGCCTTAGCCTCTCAGCTAGAACCACAGGTGTGTGCCACCATGCCTGGCTACTTTTGTTTTATAACATGTTGTTGTTGTAAAAATAGGATTTTTAAAGTTGCCCCAACAGGTCTCAAATTCCTGGCCCCAGTTGATCCTCATACTTTGGTCTCCCAAAGTGCTGGGATTACAGGTGTGAGCTACCTTCCCCAGGCTCACAATTACATTTTAAAAAAATAATAAAAGGGGGTTGGGTGCAGTGGATCATGCCTGTAATCCCAGCACTTTGGGAGGCTGAGTCTGGTGGATCACCTGAGGTTGGGAGTTCGAGACCAGCCTGACCAACATGGAGAAACCCATCTCTACTAAAAATACGTAATTAGCTGGGCGTGGTGGCACATGCCTGTAATCCCAGCTATTTTGGAGGCTGAGGCAGGGGAATCATTTGAACCTGGAAGGTGAAGGTTGCAGTGCACCAAGATTGCGCCATTGCACTCCAGCCTGGGCAACAAGAGTGAAACTCTGCCTCAACAAAATAAAAATAAAATAAAATGTATAATTATTTTATCGCAAATATTCTTACAGAAACTCTCTATTCAAAATGTCATTCTTCAACGAATATTGTCACAAGATAAAATTCATTTAAATCACGCCTGTAATCCCAGCACTTTGAGATGCCGAGGCGGGTGGATTTCCTGAGGTCAGGAGTTTACGACTAGTCTGACCAGCATAGTGAAACCTCGTCTCCTANTTTTGAAAATTTTGCCAAATGTGGATGCTGAGAATCATAGGCCTTCTCAATTTTGTTCCATTCAGGTACAGAATATAAATCTAATTAAAATTCTATCAAATTGTCTCCAACTAAAAAAAAAGAGCCCTATCAACATGACAAGTGTTTTCTCTCAACTCAGCATATTCCAAAGCACAATTATAGAATTTCACAATTAAATCCTGTTTGTTCACCATTACAGCTCTAGTTTGCTTCAGTCCTTTTTTAGAAATACATTTTGATGCCTTTCTGTTTTTCAGGCTTTGTTTTCAATAACTGCAATCTGCTAAAAGCTTCAAAAGCCAACATTTTTTGGACACTCTATTTGTTGACTATTTTGATAAAATATTACCTACTGATGTTCAACAAAATAACCCAATCTTTGTTAAAAAAAAAAAAAAGGTCAGTACCCATTTTAGGACACTTAGGTGCACCGTCAAAGGAGCCCTTCAATAGCTCTCTTTAATTTTTTTTTCTTTTTTGAGAAGGCGTCTTGCTCTGTTGCCCAGGCTGGAGTGCAGTGGCGCTATCTCAGCTCACTGCAACCTCCATACAGGTTTGAGTAGCTGAGACTGCAGGCACCCGCCACCATGCCTGACTAATTTTTGTATTTTTCGTAGAGACGGGTTTTCACCATGTTGGCCAGGCTGGTCTTGAACTCCTGACCTCAAGTGATCTGCCCAGCTTGGCCTCGCAAAGCGCTGGGATTACAGGCGTAAGCCACTGCACCCAGCCGAGACTTAACATTTAAATGTATTACAATTAGGCCCTAGACACAAAAGATCTTTTCAGGACATGTAAGCATGCAAGTGCACAGCCTCTGTAAACCAGCCAGAACCAGTCCATGGTGGGTGATCTTATCAGGAGAAAGTTGCTAAAATCAGCCTGTTGTCCAATTAAAGCTGTAGTTGTGGCTAGGGGAAGAGAGGTTCAATTAGTCAGCATCTGTGAGCTGAGTTGTGGTTGTTTTAATATTTTAATATTATCTCCAGACCAGTGCTTGTTTAGCTGCTAGAGAAAAAAACAAACAAACAAAAAAAACCCTTGAGACAGAGCATAGCTTATTCTCTTTTTTTACTTCTATTTTCTAATTAACACCTTGCAACATAGCTTATTCTTTAAGTGTAAGGGTGTGTGACTTAACCCTTGCCTGGCATGGCCTTAGGTCCTGTTTATAATTTTGTATCTTATTGCCACAAAGGATCTATTCTGTCAGTCTTATGATCTATATTTTAACATTAGTGTTGGTCAGTTGTGTCTAAACCATAAAAGGGAGAGGGTATAACAAGACGTGTCTGACCTATCACCCCTTCATGGCCAAGAACTCAGTTTTAAGGTTTTTCCGGGGTCCTTTTGGCCAAGAAAGGGTCCGTTCATTCAATAGGAGGCTTAAGATTTCTTTCTTTTTTTTTTTTTTTTTTGAGAGGGAAT
>NW_016107895.1:233410-245505 GCF_001604975.1 Cebus imitator | reverse complement strand
TGCAACCTCCACCTCCCAGGTTCAAACGATTGTCGTGCCTCAGCCTCCTGAGTAGCTGAGATTATAGGCACCTGCCACAATGCCTGGCCAGTTTTTGTATATTTTTTTTTAGTAGAGATGGGATTTTGCCTTGTTAGCCAGGCTGGTCTGGAACTCCTGACCTCAGGTGATCTGCCTGCCTTGGCCTCCCAAAGTGCTGGGACTTAGGATTTTATGTTAAGTTTACATTACAACAACGTCTATAATGCTGTCAGATGTTTCATCTTCATCAGAATTCAGTTCGAAAATTGTTATTTTGATTTCATACATTGAATGAAATAAATGTATCATTATTAATTTAACTTCTATTTGAAGCACCTGAGGACACCGATATAAAGTTGGCATCATTAAACTATTTGTTTGGCTAATGCAGCCAACACCTTAATAGCTACAACTTCACTTTTTGTATGTGCACAAGGAAAGTTGGAATTTAAATTGAGCAAAATGAATTTAGAAGAACAGTCATTTGATCTTCATGAGAATCATGTTGAACAGAGTTATATGTAAACCTGTGGTCCTTAAGCACATCTTAAGATAACTATTGCCTTATGAGGTATATTCTGATGCTTCCTCAACAGACCATTGCCTTCTGGGTTTTGTGTGGTCGGTTATATCACTCTGGCCCTCACAGTGGTAAACATCAATAGACATTTTGTGCAAGTTACATGTACATCACCAAATTTAATACCTTTTTTTTTTTTTTTTAGAGATGGACAATGGACTCTTGCTCTGTTGCCCAGGCCGGAGTGCAGTGGTGCAATCATAGCTCACTGCAGCCTTGAACCCCTGGATTCAAGTGAACCTCCAGCTTCAGCTTCCCAAAGCACTGGGATTACAGGCATGAGCCACCATGCCCAGCTGGTACCTAAATTTTCAGTAAACATGTACTTTCATTTATTTGAGCTCATTACTGCTAAGAAGGTTTATAACAAAATAAAAAGGCATTATCAATCAACACATAGTTGTACCTCTACACCATGCATAAATTACACAACCACTGTTGTATGGATTTTCAGACTGCTCTGTATATTCTCTGTGGGTGGTCTGCTCAGCCTCTATGTCCTATGTGTATACAGGTACACCTTACCTATAATTGCCCACATTTCCCATTGATCCTGCTAACTGGCAACATAGTGGCTGCTTCTTCTTCTTCTTCTTTAATTTTACTTTAAGTTCTGGGATACATGTGCAGAACGTGCAGGTTTGTTACATAGGTATACGTGTGCCATGGTGGTTTGCTGCACATATCAAGTGGTCATCTAGGTTTTAAGCCCCACATGCATTAGCTATGTGTCCTAGTGCTCTCCCTCCCCTTCGCCCCCATCACCTGACAGGCCCTGTTGTGTGATGTTCCCCTCCCTGTGTCCATGTGTTCTCATCGTTCAACTCCCACTTATGAGTGAGAACATGCAGTGTTTGGTTTTCTGTTCCTGTGTTAGTTTGCTGAGGATGATGGCTTCCAGCTTCATCCATGTCCCTGCAAAGGACATGATCTCATTCTTTTTTATGGCTACATAGTATTCCATGGTGTATATGTGCCACATTTTCTTCATACAGTCTATCATTGATGGGCATTTGGGTAGCTTCCAAGTCTGACCTGATGGCTTCTGAAACACACATAGAACTCAAAGGCCAAAGAATCACTGGCCAGTACACCAAGTGGCAGGCAGCTGAACAGTGTCAGATACTTCCTCCATCACTGCTCAAGATCTGAGGTTGTTAGCAGTCCCTAACTGCTGACGTCTGGGCATATTTCCTTTTATCAGTGAGTTCCTCTGCCTGCTTTCCTTGATGGGGAGGTTAGTTATTTATATCTGGAAAGGGTTAGGAAAATAGAGATTATCAGTGGTTGTCCTTCAGATTTAATCAGGTGAAAGCCAAAATGAGAACTCTGTAGAAACTGGAAGTTCAAAGTGGAGATCTGCTAAACTCAAACCAAATTATTTTAGTGCAGCTATTGATAGTAACATTAACTTCAAAAAGGAAAAAAATGTGAGACAAATGCTAAATTCGATGAGATGTGGAACAGTGGATAGAAACTGAGACTGTCCCAGGCAAAATGGGACTGTAGAGCCGTCCTGGTTATACGACTTCTTACTAGATTATCATTTCTTTCTGTTTGTGTTTTTGAGAAAAGGTTGTACTCTGTCACCCTGGCTTGAGACTACCACATTTGGCTTATTTATTTATTTATTTATTTAGTAGAAACGGAGTCTCATTGTATTACTCAGGCTGGTCTCAAACTCCTGGGCCCAAGTCATTCTCCCACCTCAGCCTTCTGAAGTACTGAGATTACAGCCGTGAGCCACCAGATCCAGCCTATTGCTTCTTAAATTGGATCCCATTTAATAATTCCACCTGTTCTTAACCAACATCCTAGAATAGAAATATCATGATGACGATGATATGGATGATGAACTTTTGACCCAGTTGATTATATATCCTCCTTAAAATGTTCTTCCCTCTTTTGGCTTCTGCAGGGGTGGGTGTTTCAGCCTTACTCTATTTTCCTCCTCCTCTACCCAAGTCTAACTGTTAAGTGTGCTTCAGGTCTTGGGTCCTGGGCCTGCCTCCCTTCTCTTCCTGCACTCACTCTTTTCTCTGTGGCAGCTGCTCTTGCTGCACATGTACAGTTGTCTGGTGCACAGACATTTCATCTCATGTTTCCTACTATCCTGTTTCAAGAGATGGCTGCCAATCCTCCTCCTTACATGTTGAGATGTAGTTACAATTCACTGTTTGGAACATTCAACAGTTTGCCATGTGTTACTACACTGTTGGTTTGCCCCCAGGGTGGTGGACACAGGGAACACCCCATTCTGATCCCCCTGCAAGGAAGGACTTGCTGCTCAGCTGTGAATAGTATGCTCAGAATCAGATGTCAGCTACTGCAGGGTCTGCCTCCACTTCAGGTGATGAGGTCATGCTCTCTCCAGGGCAGCCTGCTTCAAGTGATAGAGAGAGGGGGATGAAGGCCCAGCCTTATCAACCCATCGGGGGACACTCTGATGGCAACAGTCACTCCAGACCTTCCTGTGGGGTTGGCCAAGGCTTTGTTGGGCTGGCATCACCGTTGTTGGGACGCATCTCGCCTCCTACCCCTTCCTATCACAGGTATTGATTTCTAAATAAACATCTTTCACTGCAAATTCTACCTCAGCATGTTTTGGCAAAACCCAACCTGTGACAGCTCCCTTCCTTCCCTTATAGCAGCTACAACTGAACTACACAAAGTCCAGGGCGACACCTTGGTATAAGCTTAGATGCCTTCCTGCAGCTTAGTGCAGCTGAGCCAACCCAGCTCTCCCACAATAGCCTGCATTTGGCAATGATGGTTCTCTCATCCTATCCCGTAGCCACAGGAAAGGCCACATGTGTGGACTTGGGAAATGTGAAGCAGGGAAAACTTCTGATGAAGGCTGGATTTGAGCTGAATGCTTCAAAGTAAGGGAGAGGGAAGGGGAAATAAAACTAATATCAACTGAGCCTTATATCTCAGGCTCGCTGATAGGAACTCTATTTTCTTTTGTTCATTCATGCTCTGCTCACAATAATACTATCAGGTAGGTGGTTCCATTGCCAATGAAAATTTTAAAAAAACAAGTACCATTGTTGGTGACTATACCACTGATGATAATGACAAAATAGAAATAAGTACCATTGACTACATAGTAGTGTGTAACACGTAGTATTCTGGGCCTTCACATTCATTATTATCCCATTTAATCATTAAAAGTCCTCCAGGCCTGGGAAACTTTCAGTTGTTGTTTTTGTTTGTTTGTTTGTTTTTTTCCCCTTTGGAGATGGAGTTTTGCTCTTGTTGCCCAGGCTGGAGTGCAATGTCACGATCTCAGCTCACTGCAACCTTTGCTTCCCAGGTTCGAGTGATTCTCCTGCCTCAGCCTCCCGAGTAGTTGGGATTACAGGCGTGCACCACCATACCCGGCTACTTTTTGTATTATTAGTAGAGACGGGGATTCACCACATTGGCCAGGCTGGTCTCAAACTCCTGACCTCAGGTGATCCACCTGCCTCGGCCTCCCAAAGTGCTGGGATTACAGGCATGAGCCACCATGAAACTTTCAGATTTTAAAGACGTTCGCCGACCTCCTATTCTCTTGCTTTCTAGTACCAGGGCTGATGGATTTTACTTAGGATCAACTTTTTTGAGAATGATTCTCCCAGCAATTCTACACAAATTTATTATGAGACAGCAGGCCATGTTCGAGGCCCACGTAGAGATGAGGATTCCCCCAAATGATCCCTCTTTTTACTCCTCCCTTGCTGACCCTGATTCGCTCAGGAGCTCTGTGAGAAAGGTGAGGGTCAGAGAAAATGAGGAATTCAACTTAGCTCACACAGCTGGCCAAGGTAGTTCACAACGTTGACCTGACCCCTTAGCCAGGGTTCCTGACCCCTGTGCTGGGTTATCTCCTATGGGGCTGTGATTGTTTTTTTTTTCCTTTTTGAAGCATAGTGTCTTTGTGTTTTCTTAGGTGTCAGGGCAACAGTAAAAAAAAAATTAATCTAGATGCAGGGAGGCATCTAAGCTTATCAGGAAAAACTTTGCAAGTAAAACCTCGTGCCTATATTTACAGAAATTAAAGGCTATAAAATAAATGGCAGTTAAATTACAAAATTGGGTAATAGATGTGATTTTTTTCTCTACTCAGTGATGTAAAGAAACACATTTTTGTATTTTATCAGTTACTTATTTTAGTTACCATTTTTTAATCTTCTGAATGTGCTTCTTTTAAACAACTTTATCGAGGCACAAGTGACATAATAAGCTACATATATTTAAAGTGTACCATTTATTTTTAGGAAACTTCACTAGCAGGAATAAAGTGTACAATGAGTTACGTTTTGACAAGTGCGTATGTGAAACAATTGTGTTGCTTTATGCCGCTCAAAGTCATTTATAGCTACCGCGACACCCACAGACATGCCGACCCAGGACAGGCACTAAGCCTAGTGGCTTTGGTGCAGGTTCTAGTTCGCATAAAGGCCACCGGGTGGGTAGGTTCGCTCAAGAAAGACTTGAATGCACCTACTGCCAGCAAATCCGAAGCGGCATCTTTGGGCATAAAGGGCAGCACTTCACCGTTCTTTTCGCGCAGAGGCCATAATTAACTGGTAAGGACAGCAGGCTACTCTTGGCGCCAAAGCGAAGAATAGAGCAGTATCATGCAGTAAAAACAAACTGCATTTAAAGCTGAGGCCTCCAGGGGGAGAAAAGTCCTGGAGGAATGCCTAGAAAGCTGCCAAGCCGCCAGAGTCACTAGCTCAAAGTACAATAGTGGCTTTGCTGAGCAAGGTCGCCTTGACCGCTGGCAGCGAGTGTGGCTTCTCACAGCTGCAGCCGGCCCCCAAAAGGTACCAAACGCAAGAGACACAAAAGGCCAATGTTTCGCCCAGGTCGAAGTGTTCCTGGTCCGCAACCCTGACCCGCGTTCCTAAAGGCGCGCCAGCCCGGCCCGGATGCCCCTCCTTCCGCCACCGTCTCAGGGCTCCGCCCAGTGAAGAAACCCAAGGATTGATGAAAACCGACGCTCCTCTACCCTTTAACTAAGCCAAAAGTGGGTGGAGAGGGAAAAGGCTAAACACTTCTCATTAGTTTCGTTTTTATTAAAATCTTCACGTGATTGACCGACTCTTGACTCAGCGGTTTCTCCAAACAGCCTCCTTTATTTATTGGTTTGTCATTGCCGCCTTCATCTTTTCTTGTACAGTCCTACCTACAGTTTTGAACATTTAAATGGAATTCCTCCATTCAATACAAAGAGCAAATAAATTTTAAACCTTTAAAAATGAAGATCAAGATTTGATTTCTAAAAATTCAGTTTACTCAATTCATTTAGCCAAATTCATTTCAAGTCCACAAATGACAAGATATGGGTTTTAAATAATCACTTGACACGAGGCTCTTTCATTCCCCACAGAAGCCACTGCCACACATTTTCTTGAAAGGACCATCAGGGCCGGGCGAGGTGGCTCACGCCTGTAATTCCAACACTTCGGGAGGCAGAGGCTGGCGGATCATGAGGTCTGGAGATTGAGACCATCCTGGCCATGGTGAAATCCCGTCTCTACTAAAATAAAGAAAATTAACTGGGCGTGCTGGCTCGCCCCTGTAGTCCCAGCTACTAGGAGACTGACGCAGGGGAATTGCTTGAATCTGGGAGATGGAGGTTGCCACTACTACACTCTAGCCTGGTGAAAGAGCAAGAAGCAGCAGCAGAAGAAGAAAAAAACCACCATCAGCTTTTCTCACTCTTCTACCTTGGTTCTGGATTATTACAGACTCTTCTTCCCTTCCTTCTTTTCCTTCTCTCCCTCTCTCTCCCTTCGTGCCTCCCTCCCTCCCTTTCTTCTGTTCCTCCCTCCCTTCTGCCATTGATGAATAAAAGTTGTATATATTAACAATGACATTTTGATATATTTGATACATTTATACATTGGGACATGGCTAAATAAAGCTACTTAACATATCTATTACCTCCCATACTTGTTTTTTAATGGTTCAAGCACTTAAAATCTATTTAGGATTTTTTTCTTTTCTTCTCTTTTTTTAAGACAGTCTCGCTCTGTCGCCCAGGCTGGAGTACAGTGGTGCGATCTCGGCTCACTGCAACCTCCATCTCCCAGGCTCAAGCCATTCTCCCACCTCAGCCTCCGGATCAGCTGGGACCACAGGTGTGTGCCACCACGTCCAGCTATTTTGTGCATTTTTTTTTTTTTTTTTNGTAGAGACGGGGTTTTACTATGTTTCCCACACTGGTCTTGAACTCCTGGGTTCGTGTGATCCTACCGTGTCGGCCTCCCAAAGTGCTGGGATTACAGATGTGATCCACCTTGCCTGGCTACTTAGCAATTTTCAATCCACAATATATTGTTATTAACTATAGTTACCATGTTGATTAATAGATCTTATAGACTCGTTCTTAAGGAAATGAGTGATTAGATTAAAAACTTGATAAACAGTTGTCCTAGAATTTTTTCTCCTTCCACAGTGACAACTCAATAGTCACCCCAAATGACAATTCTGAAAAGTTTTGTGCAAATCAAATTTAAAAAACAAACCTTGATCTTGTTTTTAAAGTTTATTCTAATCTTTTTTAAAATTTAATTTTATTTTTTGTTTTGAGACGGAATCTCACTTGGTCACCCAGGTTGGAGTGCAGTGGTGCGATCTTGGCTCCTTGCAACCTCTGCCTCCCGGGTTCAAGTGATTCTCCTGCCTCAGCCTCTGGAGTAGCTGGGACTACAGGCACACACCATCACACACGGTTAATTTTGTATTTTTGGTAGAGATGGGGTCTCGCCATGTTGGCCAGGCTCATCTCCAACTCCTGACCTCATATGATCTGCCCGCCTAGGCCTCTCAAAGTGCTGGGATTATAGGGCTGAGGTACCGTACCTGGCCATATTTTTTTTTCCCCAGGATGCCTTTTTGACAGAAGGGGAGCACCTGGCCATATTTTAATGTTGACAATAAAAGTAATACACACCCATTATAGAAAATGTGGACAGACAATTCAAAAGAATGAAAGGAAATTATTTACAATCTTTACACTCAGAAATAACCTGTTAATAATTTGGTGTCTTTCCCTCCAGTCTTCTTATCATGGATTTTGTTTGTTTTTCCTTTTTTTATACCCTTAAATTGGTGTATAATATTATGGATTTTTAAAAACAGTTGTAATTGTACAATTTTGTTTTAAACTTTTCCCCCAATTACAATGTTAGCATTTTCCCATTTTGTTAAGAGCATAACTTTTAATGACTGTTTAGTAGTTCATTGTATGAATTGAATGTCGATCATTTAATCTCAGTTTCTCCATTTTCGGACATACGAGTTCAGTTTTTTATTCAACTGAGCAAACTATTTAAAATAACTGGCTGAACGCGGTGGCTCATGCCTGTAATCCCAGCACTTTGGGAGGCTGAGGTGGGCCGAGCATTTGAGGTCAGGAGTTCCAAACCAGCCTAACCAACATGGTGAAACCCCATCTCTACTAAAATACAAAAAAATTAGCCAGGCTTAGTGATGCATGCCTGTAGTCCCAGCTACTTTGGAGGCTAAGGCAGAAGAATTGCTTGAACCCAGGAGGTGGATGTTGCAGTGAGCCGAGATCCACCACTGCACAGCCTGGATGACAGAGTGAGACTCCGTCCCAAAACAAAACAAAACAAAACAAAACCCCTGTAGTAAGTTCTATATATGAAGTGACACATCCTTTGAAGTGTGAAAAGCCACTCCCAGACCCAGTCTACTTTTATAAGTTTGAGTTCTCATTTACTGAAATTTGTTTAAGGTAAAAACACATCTGAACTGTTTTTTTCCTTTTTTTTAAATTTTGGAGTTGTTTGAGGTTTTCCTACAAATTTATGTTTTAAAATAAAACCCCCAAATTATCGTTCTAAGCATCTTTTGTGTTTTTCTGAAGCATTTCAACATCATATATATTGGTAGTACCTAGATGAAAAGAGTGATTTTACTTCCTTCGTACTTATTCCTCCCCACTGAAGAGAGAAGAGAAACTTGGAGAGAATTGGGTGCCAGTAGAATAGCAGTTAGGGTTGGGGCTTGGGGCAGGGGGTAGGGAGGAAAGGGACTGAGTGGACATCAGGTGAGTTGAGGCAAGTGAAATGCAGTATACCTGCCTCCAAAAGTTTGTAGCCTAGCCAGCCAAAATAAAAACAGGTGTGTAATATTTGGAGAAGCATATTCTAAGTCACACACTGTCTTATTCTCTTATAGCCCAACTCCGGAATCTGGCTTAGTAATAGGCACCAAGAAGATAACAAATTCATTAATTTGTCAGTATTTATTGAGTATCTACTATGTACCAGGCACTGTTCTTGGTGCTTAGGGACATATCAGTGAACATAAAACACACCAATCCCCTCACTTTGTGGCATTAACATTTTAATGAGTGAAGACAGATTGTCAGTGCACAACATTAGTAATTAAATTCTATTTTGTGTTAGAAGGAGGTCAGTGCTATGAAAAAATGGACAGGAAAAGGGAGTTTGAAAGTGTGTTGAGGGGGTGGCATGGGTGGGAGGGGGTTCTCAGTGTTAAATACCGTAGTCAGGATAGGCTTCATTGAGAAAGTAACAGTTAAAGCAAAGACTTGAAGGAAGTGACAGCGTTTCCCATCCGGATACCCGAAGAAATAACGTTCTAGGCAGAGCAGTCAGTGTCAAGGCCCTGGAAGTGCGAGTGTACCTGAAGAACAGCCAGACAGCCAACGTGGTTGGAGAGGAGCCAAGCGATTGATTAAAGGAATAAATGGCTAGACACATGATCACAAAGCGAAATGTTAGAAGTATGAAAAAAATCCTACCCGTACTATAAATGAAAAGGTTAATGAGGGCTGGGTGTGGTGGCTCATGCCTGTAATCCCAACAATATTGGAAGGTCAATGTAGGCAGATCACTTGAAGTTCAGGACTCGAGATCAGCCTGGCTAACATGGTGAAACCCCATCTCTGCTAAAAATATGCAAAGTAGCTGGGCGTGGTGTTGCACACCTGTAAGCCCAGCTACTCAGGAGGCTGACTCACGAGAGTCGCTTGAACCCAGGAGGCGGAGGTTGCAGTGAGCCAAGATCACGCCACTGCACTCCAGCCTGGGTGACAAAGTGAAACTCCATCTCAAAAAATAAACAAGCAAATAAATAAAAGGCTGAGTACTTGAGCAACTGCTGAGTTGGAAGGAAGTTATCGGGTAAGTTCTAGGTATGCACCCTGAAACTTGAGCTGTAGAAGGGAGGGGAGGATGCAGAAGGGATATAAAATGGAGCCAGAGCCTGAAACTGCCCCACAATCATCATCCAGACTTGGAGGTTTCTGGCGCACTAGATAAGAAACCACAGTCATGAAACTCTGGGACTTTTGTGAACTGGCAAAGAAAACAAACAAAAAAATGCCCCCCCCCCAAAAAAAACCACTGTATTTTTAATCAACATTTGCTTTTTTTTGTTTGTTTTTTGATGGATTTTTTTTTTTTTTAGATGGAGTCTCGCTTTGTTGCCCAGGGTGGAGTGTTTAATCAATATTTTCTAAATGCCAATTTCAGGGGCAAAATGCTCAAAGCCCCACCTCTTCCCCCTTCCCTCCCTCCCTCCCTCCCTCCTTCCTTCCTTCCTTCCTTCCTTCCTTCCTTCCTTCCTTCCTTCCTTCCTTCCCTCCCTCCCTCCCTCCTTCCTTCCTTCCTTCCTTCCTTCCTTCCTTCCTTCCTTCCTTCCTTTCTTTTTCTTTTTTCTTTTTGTGAGGTGGGGTCTCACTCTGTCACCCAGACTAAAGTGCAGTGGTGCAATCATAGCTCACTGCAGCCTCCATCTCCTGGGCTCAAATGATCCACCTGCCTCAGCCTCCTAAGTAGCTGGGACTATAGGCATGCACCACCACACCTGGCTAATTTTTCTTTGCGGGACGATGTCTCACTCTGTTGCTCAGGCTGGAGTGCAGTGGTGTGATCTTGGCTCACTACAACCTCCGGGGTTAAAGAGATTCTCCTGCCTCCCAAGTAGCTGGGATTATAGGTGTGTGACACCATCCCTGGCTAATTTTTGTATTTTTAGTAGAGATAAGGTTTCAACATGTTGGCCAGGCTGGTCTCCAACTCCGGACCTCAGGGAATCCGCCGGCCTTGGCCTCCCAAAGTGCTGGGATTATAGGCCATTCTGATTGATGTGGAGAGAAAGGGGCAGGGTACCTCACCCCCTCTGAGATACCAGCCCTGAGCCCAAGGACTCCATGGAACACACTTTGAGAAACACTGATGTAGTTCAAATCCTTAGACAGTGGAGGAACATGTGCTCCAAAGAGATCAAGTGGCCTGAACAGGCCACAGAATGAGTAGTGGTCAAACAGGGATGAGAAACCAGCTCCCCTGATTTTTATGCTGAGGAGAGTGAGCAACTCTTGATTGTGGGCACTATGCTAGATGTGGTATCATGGTGATGCCTCAGCAGGGCCTGTGAGATCCACCGCTTAGGTTTCATCTGGATGACTGATGTCTCCATTCTGGTTTACAGGTCTTCCAGTGGATGTGCCTCTCCCTGGAAGCTACCCAGGATTTCAGAAATCACTGCATCTGGGAAGAAAGGATTAGAAAATATGGTCTGTAAAGGCATAGATTCAAGTAACTTGTATTTATTGTGTGTGTGTGTGTGTGTGTGTGTGTGTGTGTGTGTAGGAAAGACAGAAATAGGGAAGCAGTGTGAGAAAAACACACACACACACACACACACACACACCCAGAGAAACAAAGAAAGAAAGGGAAATAAAGGAAGGAAAGGAGGAAGGAAGGAAGGAAGGAAGGTAAGAAGGAAGGGAGGAAGGGAGGAATGGAGGAGGAAAGGGAGGAAGGAAGGGATAGGGGAAGGAAGAGGGGAGGGAAGAAAGGAAAAAGGAGGAAAGAAAGAGGAAGAAATGAGGAAGAAAGAAAGAAAAAGAAAGAGGAAGGAAGGAAAGAAGGAAGGAAGGAAGAAAGAAAGAAAGAAAGGAAAAGAAAAGAAAGAAGGAAGGGGCCATCGTGGTGGCTCATGCCTGTGATCTTAGCACTTTGGGAGGCTGAGGCGGGAGGATCACCTGAAGGCGGGAGGATCACCTGAAGTCGGGAGTTTGAGGCCAGCCTGACCAACACAGAGAAACCTCATCCCTACTAAAAATACAAAACTAGCCAGGTGTGGTGGCGCATGCCTGTAATCCCAGCTACTCAGGAGGCTGAGACGGGAGGAGTGCTTGAACCTGGGAGGTGGAGGTTGCGGTGAGCCAAGATGGTGCCATTGCACTCCAGCCTGGGCAAAGAGCAAAACTGTCTCGAAAAAAAAACATTCCTATAAGTACCGTTCAACAAAGTCATAGCATATAGGATAAACATATACAAATCAATTATATTTCTATATACTAGGGACATAAAAAAATATGAAGGATGAGAATGGCTCTCAGGTCAACTGACTCCCTTGTTCAGTGTGCACCAGTGAGAACTCCCTTAGGGGGAGAGAAGGGAACAGTACGATGGTTGATACTAATAACAGTAAT
>NW_016107895.1:213490-233308 GCF_001604975.1 Cebus imitator | reverse complement strand
GGGGTTTCACCATGTTGACCAGGATGGTCTCGATCTCTTGACCTCGTGATCCACCCGCCTCGGCCTCCCAAAGTGCTGGGATTACAGGCTTGAGCCACCGCGCCCGGCTCGATCACATATGTTAAGTCCTTACTGCACATCAGCATTTTCCATGTGCCTCATTTAATCCTTACAACGATCCTATGTGATGGTTAATACTATTATCATCTTCATGTTATGGGTGAGGAAACTGAGGCCCAGAGGTCACACAGCTAGTAAGTGGTAGAGGCAGGAAAGAAATCTGAGTGGTCCAAGGCCAGAGCTCAGGCTCTTCTTTTTGTTTTTTTGACATGGAGTCTCGCTTTGTCACTCAGGCTGGAGGCACTATCTCGGCTCACTGCAACCTCCACCTCCCGGGTTCAAGCGATTCCCCTGCCTCAGCCTCCCGAGTAGCTAGGACTACAGGCATGTGCCACCATGCTGGGCTAATTTTTTTTTTTTAAACAGGTTTCATCATGTTAGGCAGTCGAACTCCTGACCTCGTGATCCACCCGCGTCAGCCTCCCAAAGTGCTGGGATTACAGGCATGAGCCACCCTGCCCGTCAGGCTCTTCTTAACAACCACACTATACTGTCCCTCTGTAAATGATCAAAGTGATGCACACAAGAGACCAACTAGTGTTTTATTTATTTATGTATTTTGAGATGGAGGTTTGCTCTGTCACCCAGGCTGGAGTGCAGTGGTGCCATCTTGACTCACTGCAACCTCCGCCTCCCGGGTTCAAGCGATTCTCCTGCCTCAGCCTCCTGAATAGCTGGGATTACAGGTGCACGTCCACACCACCACACCCAGCTAAGTTTTGTGTTTTTAGTAGACACGGAGTTTCTACATGTTGATCAGGCTGGTCCTGAACTTCTGACCTCAGGTGATCCACCTGTCTCGGCCTCCCAAAGTGCTGGGATTACAGATGTGAGTCACCATGCCCAGCCCCAACTAGTGTTTTAATATTGAAGAAGCAAATTCCTGCCATCAAGTATGTTCCTATCTCCTCCAAATTGGAGGGACAGGGAGGATATGTGTCTTAATTTGTATGTGGAGAGGGAGATCAGATGCATGAAGGGGATAAAGTGACTTTCCTAAGGTCGCATAATAATCTGATGGCTAGCCAGACACGGTGGCTCATGCCTTTGAAGAGAAGGGGTTTAATCCCAGCACTTTGGGAGGCTGAGGCGGGCATATCACCTGAGGTCAGGAGTTCAAAACCAGCCTAGCCAACATGGCACAACCCTGTCTCTACAAAAAATAAAAAAATAATAAAAAAATTAGCCAGGCGTGGTGGCGCACACCTACTCCTGGGTAGCTGTAATCCCAGCTACTCGAGAGGCTCAGGGAGGAGAATTGCTTGAACCTGGGAGGCAGAGGTTGCAGTGAGCTAAGATCGTGCCATTGCACTCCAGCCTAGGTGACAAGAGCAAAATTCCGTCTCAGAAATAATAATAATCTGATGGCTGAATGGGTTCCAAAAATCTAGTTCAGCATCACAACTGCTGGCCAGATGAGCAGTGCTTATCTTGTGGCAGGTTTCCAGTTTTCAAAACAGTGACATATGTCTAAATGGCTTATTAAAATTCTCTATGAAGTAAAATGGTGTTGTTCTGTGATGCAATCCCTATGCTAACCACATGGTGATGCTGCAGACAGAGCTAGAGATTTGAGGAGAAGGAGTTTAAGAATATTTTTTATGTTTGTAAATTATGGTACAGCTACACAATTAAAGATTATGCAGCCTTTTAAAAGAATGAGGTAAAGTTACAGATTTGTAAGAAAAATCTTCAAAATATGCCACTAAGTGAGAAAAGTAAGTCACTAAACAATATAAAGAACACACTCATATTGGCCTTTTTTTTTTTAAAGAATATAAATATATATGCTGATACATATATGATGTTTTTCCGCAGAGTAGAAAAAAACGACCAATAACAGTTGTTACTTTGGGGAATGGGACCAATGTCCCAGAGAGGGGAAAGGGTGGCTTTTTGGATAACTTTTTGCTAGTGGCAGCGGTTCAAGCGATTCACCTGCCTCAGCCTCCCGAGTAGCTGGGATTACTGGCATGCACCAACACACCTGGCTAATTTTTGTATTATTACTATAGACAGGGTTTCATCATGTTGGCCAGGCTGGTCTTGAACTCCTGGCCTCAGGTGATCCACCAGACTCGGCCTCCCAAAGTGCTGGGATTACAGGCATGAGCCACCTCGTCCAGCTCATAACTTTTAAAGTGATTTGATTTTAACAATTTACATTAATTTAAAAATCATTATTACAAAAAATCCATTTGTTGTACAACTTTAAACACTGCAGAAGTTAATAAAAATCTCTTTCCTTCATGTTTTTTTTTTGTTTTTGTTTTTTGTTTTTTTTGAGATGAATTCTTGCTCTTGTTGCCCAGGCTGGAGTGCAATGCTGCAGTCTCGGCTCACCGCAACCTCCGTCTCCCGGGCTCAAGGGATTCTCCTGCCTCGGCCTCCCAAGTAGCTGGGATTACAGGCATGCAGCACTATGCCTGGCAAATTTTGTATTTTTTTTTAGTAGAGACAAGGGTTTCTCCATGTTGGTTAGACTGGTCCCGAATGCTCGACCTCAAGCGATCCGCCCGCCTCGGCCTCCCAAAGTGCTGGGATTACAGGCGTGAGCCACCGCGCCTGGCTTCTCCTTCATCTCTTAATCCCATTTCCCAGAGGCCAGAGAGCCCCTGCTGAGAGTCTGAGACCTCATTTCTCAGAATGTGGTCTCCAGACCAGCAGCATCAGATCACCAGGGAAGTTGCTAGAACTACAGATTCTTGTGTCCTACGCCACACCTGTTGAACTCCACTGTGGGGCCCAGTAATCTGTGTTTTAAGGAGTCCTCCAGTGAGTGTGTTGCATGAACCATTTTGTTTTGGCAGATTGGATCAGATCTTTCGGTAGGAGAGGTTGAGAATACTACCTGCTGGGAGAACTAACAATTCCAAGTGGCATGTTTCCATTTATCCAGAGAGCTCTGGCTCAAGAGTTGGCAGCCCCTTGAGCCCACTGTGACCTTGATGTGGGGTTGAGCGATAACCATACTGTCATCCAGACAGTAGGTATTCAAGGTATTATCCCGAAAAAAGGAAGTACCAGAAGGAGAAAGGAAAAAGAGGGAGTGTAGGAGAAACTGAAAGAAGGATGAGTAGGGCAAGGAAAAATGGGGCAGAGAAAAAGAGAATGCAAACAAGAAAAATAAAGATTCTGCGGTGGCAAATAGATGACACCAATACTGCAGGGCCACTCATTTATTTATTCATTTTTATTATGTATTATTATTTTTGAGACAGGGTCTCACTCTTTCACCCAGGCTGGAGGGCAGTGACGACATCTTGGCTCACTACATCTGTCTTCCAGGTTCAAGCAATTCTTGAACGTCAGCCCCCTAACTAGCTGTGTTTACAGGCATGTGCCACCACACCCAGCTAATATTTGTATTTTTTGGTAGAGACAGGGTTTCACCGTGTTGGCCAGGCTGGTCTTGAACTCCTGACCAAGTGATCCTCCCGCCTCAGCCTCCCAAAGTGCTGGGATTACAGGCATGAGCCACCGAGCCTGGCCCATTATTTAATAACTATTTATTAATCTTCCATTCTAAACCTCTGCACCTTTAAATTCATTTCCTCCACTCATCCCCACATTTTATTGACTATCATTCACCAAATCTGATAGGGTCATTTCTTACACCATTCAGTATGTCGACATTCAGGGAAATGTTTGCCAGTGAGTCCTTGCTCTTTGGCCAAAAAGTCATGCACTCTCAAAGCTGCTGAAAAGAGTCTAAATCTACCCATGATGGTAGGGGACAGTGTCTGGGGATTGTTGAGGAGTTTGTGCACTGGGGTGGTATGAGGTATATTCAGGAGAACGCATAAGAGCACCCTAGAAACAGCAGTATCAACAATCATGTCAATCCATGTGAAGCTTAGATTGGAGGGGATCTCACAGATTTCCTCAAACACTAATCCCAGTCTCACGTATACATGTGCATCTACCACTGAAAGCCAAGGAAAAGCTCCTTCAGTTTGAGGCAGGGTATGGGAGACAGTAAACAAAAAGGGATTTTTCTCACAGTGTTTTTGTGGGGAAAACATTAAACAATTCTGAGTGTGGGAGCTCAGAGCAAACAAAGATTTGAGAATTTTTAGCCTATTTATTCTGATAAAATACCCAGCACGTATCTACAGCTTTCAAAACCTTATTGTGTCTCACGACGGTGCTGTCCTAATCAAGGAGTCAGCATTTGTTATTTGCCTGAGGGAAAGGTTGTGATGGGGGCGAGAGTGGATTTCGCTTGTAAGGCTGCTCATATTTCACTGTGTTCCTTTATTTTTTTAATTTGATGACACCTTCGAGAGCTAAAGGGCAACAATTTATTACACCAGATATTTGACAAATTGGGACAGTATTTTATTTTAATTAATAGAGACAAGTTAGCACTCATCTGCACAGGCTGGAGTGCAGTGGCACCATCATAGAGTACTGCAGCCTCAACCTCCTGGGCTCTAGTGATCCTCTTGCCTCAGCCTTCCTGGTAGCTGGGAGTATAGGTGTGCACCATCATGCCTGGCTATCCTTAAATATAAATATAAATATGTATATGTATATGTGTGTGTGTATATATATATATATATATATATATATTTTTTTTTTTTTTTACTTCAGTGACAGCATCTTGCTCTGTCACCCAGGCTGGAGTGCAGTGGTGCAAACATGGCTCACTGCAGCCTCCACCTCCTAGACTAGAACGGTCCTCCTGCCTCAGCCCCCAAGTAGCTGGGACTACAGGTGCACAGCACCACACCCAGCGATTTTTTTATTTTTTGTAGTGATGGAGTTTCACCATGTTGGCCAGGATGGTCTCAAACTCCTGAGCTCAGGCAATCTGCCTGCCTTGGCTTCCCAAAGTGTTGGAATTACAGGCGTGAGCCACTGTGCCTGGCCAATTTTTAAAATAGGAACATTTACTCACATAGAATCCTTGAATTATAAAGTTGGCACCACCTTAACAGATCATCTGAGGCCCACCAATATTGCTTTGGGGAGTTTTGAGAAAAACACCGTGCTCAGGCCTGACTCTAGGCAGACTGAATCTGAATCTCAAGGAATGTGACCAAGGGGGATTTCCACTTTTAAAGCTCCACAGCTGATTCCAACATGCAGCCAGGATCAAGAAACAGCTTTAGTTTCACTATTTCATTTTACAGATAAAGATATAGAAGTTCAAACAGATGAAGTGACCTGCCTAAGATCACACTACCAGTAAGTAATGCCTGACAACCAACTCCTCTGACTGCCAATGCAATGTTCTTTCCACTATGTTCTTTTTTGGTTTCTTCTTATAGAAGGAACTTAGGGTTTTACTGAACTTTCAAGTTATGCGATTTACAACTGAGAGAGAAGAGCTAGAGTTCAGTAAGTATTGGTGGGACATCTTCAGAGGGCTCAACTCAATTGTGGGTTTTCTGAAGACTACTATGCCCAGGGCATTGCTCCTGCCAAGTGTTACTGATGGTAGTCAAATGACGTTTTGCTAAAGGCAATGACTAATACTGTATTCAGTGTTCATTAGTCTTGTGTTGGGCAAGTCACTTGCTCCTGAATGAGTTTCACCTATGGCAGAAAACATTCCTTGACAAATGTTCTCACTTTCAAGAATTAATTACATTAAAGCAAACAATAGTGGGGGAGATCAGTGGTTCTTAATATTTGAGTTAGGGTGGGGGTTAGGGCGGGGAGTCACAGGTCCCATTGGAGAGCTAGTGAAAGCTACAAACTTCCCCACAAAAAGACATATAAATATTGCATGTCATTTCTGAGGATTCACCAACACCTCCCCCAGTCTGCCTAAACTCATACATACGCTCCAGATTAAAATCTGAACTAGATGATTTTTGAAGCTCTCTTTTGGTGTTTCTCAAAGTGTGGCCCATGGACCACAGACTCAGAATCACTTGGGGTGTTTGCCAAAGAAAAGAAGAGATTCATAAGACTGCCACAGATCTACTGTTTCAGAATCTCTGGGGAATGAGGTACAGGAATCTTTATGTTAAAAAAAAAAAACAAACCTAAAACCAGATGGTTCTTTTGGAAACTAACACTTAAGAGTCAGTGCTTTATTCCTACTTGAGATTTTTCAATGCTTTCATCTTTTGAATATTTTAGGTTTTGTCTGTTCATCTATCAAGTATAGCAAACAGTATGCTTAGTATGAACTCATTACAGAATATTTGTGTGTATGTACATAGGAAAAACATCTGGAAGTATAGATGTGGGCGTGTGCATGTATATGTGTAAATATATATAACAGTGTTAATAGTGGGAATATAGATGATCTCTATTTTTTCCCCTTTATCCTTCTGTTTTATTTCTCTCCCTTTTTTCCCTGTGTTTTAAAAAATATGCTTCTTGTTTCTGAGCTTGATTTCCCCATTTGAGAATAGGGTGCTGTAAGTAGGTGAACTTCAAGATCATATCCTGTTCCAATGGTTCATGACTATACTACCCTCTAGGTCCCCTCATCCATCTCACAGCATGAACTGCATAGGTAACAACAGTGTTTGGAGAATAAGGATGTATTATTTTTGTATGTATTACGTTTGAGATGCCTAGCAACCGTTTTTGCACCAGCAAAATTTTTCTCTTCTTTGTCAAGGAGCCAAAACGGAAATAGTCTACTATCTACAGCCCTCAAAACTTCCTCCTCTCTCCTTAGCCTTACAAAATGCCATCTGCCATGGGCATGGGCAAAGACTTCATAACTAAAACACCAAAAGCAATTGCAACAAAAGTCAAAATCGACAAATGGGATCCAATTACAACAGCTTCCACACAGCAAAAAAAACTACCATCAGAGTGAACAGGCAACTTGCAGAATGGGAGAAAATTTTTGCAATCTACCCATCTGACAAAGGTCTAATATCCAGAATCCACAAGGAACTTAAATTTTGAAGAAAAAAAAAACATCAAAAAGTGGGCAAAGGATATGAACAGACACTTCCCAAAAGAAGACATTTATGTGACCAACAAAAATGAAATAAAGCTCGTCATCAGTGATCACTAGAGAAATACAAATCAAAACCGCAATGAGATACCATCTCAGGCCAGTCAGAATAGCGATTATAAAAAAGTCAGGAAACAGTAGATGCTGGCGAGGCTGTGGAGAAATAGGAATGCTTTAATACTGTTGGAGGGAGTGTAAATCAGTTCAACCATTGTGGAACACAGTGTAGCGATTCCTCAAGGATCTAGAACCAAAAATACCATTTGACGCATGCACACGTATGTTTATTGCAGCAGTATTTAGAATAGCAAAGACTTAGAACCAACCCAAATGCTCATCAATGATAGACTGGATAAAGAAAACATGGCACATATACACCATGGAATACAATGCAGCCATAAAAAGGAGTGAGATCATGTCCTTTGCAGGGACACGGATGAAACTGGAGGCCATTATCCTCAGCAAACTAACACTGGAACAGAAGACCAAACACCGAATGTTCCACTCATAGATGGGAGTTGAACAATGAGAACACATGGACACAGGGAGGGGAACAACACACACGGGGACCTGTCAGGTGGTGAGGGACAAGGGGAGGGAGAGCATTAAGACAAATATTTAATACATGAGGGGCTTAAAACCTAGATGATGAGTTGATAGGTGCAGCAAACCACCATCGCAAATGTATACCTATGTGACAGACAGGCATATTCTGCACATGTATCCCGGAACTTAAAGTAAAATTTATAACAATGAAAGAAAGAAAGAAAAAGAAAAAGAAAATGCCGTCCGCGCGTATCTCTTAGGAGCATAGGAAGGGTTGTGAACCAAAAAGCCAGGGCGTGGTATCCCCGCCCACCTGTCTTCACATCACCACCCCTCTCGCCGCTTTCAAGCGCGGAGATTGGCTGTAAGCAAGAAAGAGCCCCGCCCCTAGTCTTATGACTACCGCTGAAGCGCCGATTACTGGCTTTTGCAACGCTGTGGTCGGTGGTCACTCGTGCTCTTGACCCAGGTCTAGCGAGCCTTTTCCCTGGTGTTGCAGCTCTTATTGTACCGCCGCCGCCGCTTGCTCTGCGGAATCATGGTGTGCTTCCGCCTCTTCCCGGTTCCGGGCTCAGGGCTCGTTCTGGTCTGCCTAGTACTGGGTGAGTTGTCGGGCCCTCCCGATTAGTCTGTGCGCCTGGGCCTGGGGCGACAGTTCTACAACCTGAAGGACTGGTCCGAGGGTGAGGGGGTTGAGACGCTCAGCAGCTGACACTGGGCGGCGGCTTTTGGCCCGGGGAGGCGAGGGGTGACCTAGAGAAGGCCTGACCGAGGGATGGCGGGGAAGAAGGGCCCAGGAGAGTAAGAAGGGGCCGGTAACGGGGGTGGACGCCGAGGGAGTAGGCTGGGAGGAGTGACGAGTGGAGAGGGTCGGGGTGGAAAGAGAAACTTGGGGAAAACACTGAGGAGTGAGCGTAGGAGGGTGGTACATGCAGATTTTGGGTGCCAGAGACAATTAGGAGAGTCCCGGTTTGTTGAGACCAGGGAAGAGTTTTGAAGATGGTGGCAAAACTATGGGGCGAGATAGGAAATTAAGAGAGGAGATCATGCCTGCCTGGAGTAGCTTGGGGGAAGAATGTGGGTGAGGGACAGATAGGACAGTAGAGCCTGAGGGGCAGGGGCAGGGGCAGGGTTGGGCGTTTTGTTGGTAGGAATTTGAGGCTGTGGAGAAAGGGTGATTCCAGAGATGAGGAGTGATACTGGGTTTGAGTTTGGCAGTCACAGTTTTGAGGCGGAAGGAACCTAAGGTATCTGGGGAAATTTCCAGGAAAGAAAATTTGGACTCAACATCTGGGGACTGAGAGGTTCGGTGGGAACTTTGATGGGGAGTGCATATCTACTTGGAGGTATTGAGGATGTTGATTTTCTCCCAATTTTGCTACTTCCTCCCAGCCAGGCACTGACCAAAAAATCCCCAGACGTTTCAGCTGGGAGGGCCTCCCACATGTGAGGTTTTGCGGGTGGAGTATCTGAGTTTGGTAGACTACCTCTTTGCCTTCAGAGTCTTGTTTTTTTTTTCTTCCCCGTCACACAACTATACTATTACCTCATTTTGGGGGGGTACAGGGAGCAGGTAGAAAACTTGCTGAGGATTGAGTTGTTCCCAGGGCCTAAGAATGGCTGGATGGGACTCGTTGCAGTGGCTCAGGCCTGTAATCTCGGCACTTTGAGAGGCTGAGGTTGGTGGATCACCTGAGGTCAGGAGTTCGAGACCAGCCTGGCCAACATGGTGAAACACCGTCTCTACTAAAAATACAGAATAGCTGGGTGTGGTGGTGGGTGTCTGTAATCCCAGCTACTTGGGAGGCTGAGGCAGAAGAATGGCTTGAACCCAGGAAGCAGAGGTTACAGTGAGCAGAGATCATGCCATTTACACTCCAGCCTGGGTGACAAGAGTGAAACTCTCTCTCAAAATAATAATAATAACAAAAGAATGGCTGAACAACTGTTTGCTGATTGTGTTGTGCCTTAATAGATAATGGATCCCTAACAGCTTTCATGCCTAAAGCTGAACTTTGACCAGAGTGTCTCTTCCTGACCTGATTCATGCTGTGCTTGTTGCTACCCACCTACTCTTGCTATTTGTGACCTAATAAAATAACATAAGGAGCAGACCCAGATGAGAGTGGGGAGGAAATAGACATATTAGGGGTCTGAGAAAGCAGTGGGAGATATCCATTTTGTAATTCACATTTCAGTAGAATAAAATCAATACCCTGGAATAGTGATTCTCAACCAGGGGACATTTGGCAGTATCTGGAGACATTTTTGGTTGTCACAACTGGGGAATTGTTTTTAGCATCTAGTGGGTAGAGGCCAAGGATGCTGCTAAACATCCTAACCAAGCACAGGGCAGGCCCTCACAACAAAGAATTTTCTTCCTGAAAATGTCAATGGTGCCAAGGTTGAGAAACCCTGCTCAAAAACCATGGTATTGAAAGAGTTCCTGATTATCTAATTCACTGACTCACAAGGACTTTTTCATAGGTGTACGAAATCAAAACTTCAGAATAATGTTAAGAAGGTATTTGTCCTTTTTGGCTGGGCACAGTGGCTCACGCCTGTAATACCAGCACTTTGGGAGGCCAAGGCTGGTCGATCATCTGAGGTCAGGAGTTCAAGACCAGCCTGGCCAACATGGTGACACCCAGTCTGTACTAAAAATACAAAAATTATATTGGCATGGTGGCACATACCTGTAACCCCAGCTACTTGGGAGGCTGAGGCAGGAGAATCTCTTGATCTCCTGCAAGGAGATCTCCCGGGAGGCAGAGGTTGCAGTGAGCTGAGATAACACCACTGCACTCCAGCTTGGGTAACAAGAGCGAAAGTCCGTCTCAAAAAGGAAAAAAAAAAGAAGGTATTTGTCCTTTTCACTCTTATCCTCTCACCAGTGTATAGCAGAGTTTTCCAGAGGCTACACAGCCTGTGATGTCCTCACCACACTGACGTTCTTGTGTTTTATTCATTTCTCAGTTTTAATTTCTAATACTGTAATACCAATACATATGACTTACTCACATAAACCTCTATGAGGTCCTCAGTGGATAAGAAAGTAAAAGGATCCTGACACCAAAACGTTTGGGAATCCCTGATGTACTCCAGCTGTTCACATGGTGCAGGAAAGTCTTCTGTACCACTTCTGAAAGGGGGCCGTGAGGCTTTGCTTGAATACTTAATTCTAAGCCTTAACTGTACCTTGGAGCACTTACTGAGGGCAGACTGACCCTAAAAAAGGATTGTTTACAATGGAAAGTACCTTATCAGTGACTAGAACACATCTGACCAAGGCGTCTGTTAATCAGTAGTTCCCTGCCAATTGAATTTGTGCACAAATACAACACTGTTACTGTTTAGAGAAAGTGAAAAAAATAATAGTTGTCCTACTTGTTGTCTTTCATATCATTAAAGTTTTTTTTATTTTTTAATGAAAGCTTTTTTTTGTTTTGTTTTTACAAAAGCAATGCTTACTTATTGCAGAAAATAAACATGCAAAAAGAAGCACATTAAAAAATCAGCTCATCTGCTAGTTTGCCATTTATTGGTCAGGACTAACTAGATTTATCCTCTTAGAAAATTTCCAAGCTTGATTCCCTCTTCCTTCAAGTTCAGAGCAGGATTTGGAGGAATAAAAGTTAATAATGTACCTAGATCTGATTTTTAAGAGGTTCTAGGATGAAATAGAAACCACTTTTCTATACAGCTGCTTTTTTCTGATAGCTCTTGGTTCAGTGTGGACCCAGTGTCCTCCCATATAGCTTTTTTCTCTCAAAAATTTAGCAGTTGCTTGGTGGGTTTTACGCAAGTTACTTTTCTATATCAAAATGGATACCAAGGATAGGTTTTTGAAAACTCAGTGAATATTTGTAAAGTACCTACTATGTAGCTAGAACTGTGCCTGGGTACTGTAGAGGGTGACAATGAAGGAGGTTGTGTCCTGAATTTCTAGTCTTATTAGCACTAGTGCTCTAGCTGTGCCAGTTTGATTTCGTAACTTTATAACTCTATCTCAGCTTTACCTGTAATCTTTTAAAAGCAGCAGCTTTAGAGTAAGTACAGAAAAGGATTCTTAGAGGCTATATATTGGTCTTTGTCATAGAGATTAAATTATGCTGGCATTTGTTTGGATGAATTGTCACTGACCAGCCAAATTTCTGAAGAAAAGCTATAGATTTAAAGGTGTTACAAAGTGGATAGTGGGTGAAAATCCTTTCTTTATATATAAATTGCCTAATTATGGTCCTTTTGTGATATCATAGATTTCAGGATTCTTCTGTGGTTATTGATTCTTGTAATTAGCTTGACTTCTGGTTGTTTTGTTGTTGTTGTTGTTGTTTTTGTTGTTAGGGTTCAGAATTTTTTTTTAGCTTTGAGTCTTTTCTGGGTGGGAAAAGCGTCACAGAATTATTCTAGTGTACGTCACTGGTAGGAGCCTCTCCCTTCCACATGTGTTTACTGAATGCCTATTGTGTCCCAGCCACTAAACTAGGTGAAAGGGACAGAGCAATGGATAAGACAGATGAGGTCCCTGCTCTCATGGAGCTTACATTTTAGTGGGAGAAGAAAGCTCAACAGATAAATAATATAATCTCGGATAGTGATAAACACTATGAAGAGACTGGGCATGGTGGCTCATGCCTGTAATCCCAGCACTTTGGGAGGTCAAGGCAGGCAGATCTCCTGAGGTCAGGATATCAGCCTAGTCAGCATGGTGAAACCCCGTCTCTTCTAAAAATACAAAAATTAGCTGGGTGTGGTGGCGGCACGTGCAGGCCCTAGCTGCTCGGGAGGCTGAGGCAAGAGAATTGCTTGAATCCAGGGGGTGGAGGTTGCAGTGAGCCAAGATCATGCCACTGCACTCCAGCCTGGGGGACAAGAGCAAAACACTGTCACAAAATAAAACAAAACAAAATCACTATGAAGAAAATTATGTAGATAATGAGAAAGGAGAATGAATAGATGATAGGAATGGGTGATGGGGGATGATCCTTCTTTATAGTATGTGGTCAGAGGGCCTTCCATTATTGGGTGACATTTGGGCGGAGACCCGGGTGTTGACAGGAGGCCAGCTATGTGACCATCTGGGGAAATAGGAATAAATCTTATCATTTGCAAAATCTTAGGTTACTAACCTATTTTCCACTCTTTTTTTTTCTCCTGATTTTAGTCAAGTCTCTCCTATGGTATCAGTCTCTAAGAGCAGCGACTATCTTATATACTGTTTTTTCCCATTGACTACCTAGTATAGGGCCTGGTACATTGTTAACCATTAGTAAATTTTTGTTGAGGATATTCATTGGTAGGCACTAGGGATATGGTGGTAAACTAGACTAATTTAGTCTCCTTTTTCTTCCATGAATTTTAAATGATATTTTGCAAGAAGTTCTTTTGGATTGAAAACTTCAAGATCAGTGTGAAGCAGTACGGATAATTATAAGTAATTTACTAAAGTATAATCCCATATAATAATGCTAGTCTCTTACCTGTACTCCTTCAGATATACCTCCATAGTCTTGAAGGGGGTAATACCGAGAATTAGGAGGTCCTTGGTGAGGAGAGTTAGGTTTTCACAAAGAACTACTCTCTCTCCTTTTGGAGGTTATCTGAGAGAGAGAAAATAAGCACTAAGATTTTTCTATAGACTTACCACATTTCATTTAACTGGTAACTTTGATTTTGAGGTTCTGCCAAAATTATTCTAGCTATAATAGAGATAGTGGAAAGGACAGACTTGTCATCAGTTCGTTAGTCACTGATTATCGTATCTGACAGGGTTACAGATATTCAAATATGTTCCAAAAGAACATTTTTCTTCCCCTATATCTTTGGGTAGATTTTATCTATAACCAAGGATTATTTTGCAACACTGGAGCTGATTTAAATAACCCCTAATGCAGGAAGACTGATCTTTCTTCTATAGTTCAAAAGCATTCTGATCATAATTTCTTATTAAAGTGATCAGAGATACCCTCAGATCCAAAAGTATACTTTATAAGTACTTGTTGGTATCCTGCTGTGCATTCTGAAAGAATTCTGGAGGTCTGCAAAACACTGCTCAACAATTAGTATTTTCCGTTAGTTGAGTAGTGTTGAATCTTGTTTCCTTACCCACTCTCTGACCTTAAAGAATTAAGTTATTTTATAGCTTAAAAATTTTTTATTAACTTTTAATGCTCCTTTTCATGTGTTCAACATTCTTAACTTAAAATCATATTACTTTTCTGTTTTAAGAAACTTACCAAAAAGCAAGGGTGTAAAGTAACTGAATGCAATGAGGGTATCAATTATGAGGAATTATAAAGAAGAAACAGTTAATCTGACTTAAACCAATAGGAAAACTATCACTCTGAACAGAAAACAAAGATAAATTGGTATCTAACTTGCTTGGCAAATTTCTTTTAGCTCTGAAGGGTTTATATGCTTTCAAAGAACCTATTGGAGAAATATACACTATAATTCTTAATAAGGGTAACTTCCCCAAAGTCTCATAGCTAGGAAGTAGGACTGCCTGATTTGAATTCTAGCTCTTCAACTCCAGGAATGGGGACTCTTAATCACTTCATTATATAAACAATCCAGTATCTTGGATCATTGTTTGATTTTTTTTTATTGGTTTTCTTTTATTGCTAGCATTATGTTCTTCCCGCACCTCTGATTTTGTGTGTTTATATTTTTTCAGCTACACCTGGGGTCAAATACACTTGCAAAAACCTAACCACTTTTTGCAGCATCTTACACTTGGGAAAGTAAGGTCTGTGTTCTCTCTCTTTCTTTCTCTCTCTCCGCTCCTCCTCCTCGTGTGTGTGTGTGTGTGTGTGTGTGTGTGTGTGTGTGTGTGTGTTTGAGACAGGGTCTTATTCCATTGATTCAGGATGGAGTGCAGTGGAGTGATCTTGGCTCACAGCAACCTCTGCCTCCTGGGCTGAAGTGATCCTCCACATCAGCCTCCCAAGTAGCTGAGACCATAGGCACGCACCACCACACCCGGCTATTTTTTTGTATTTTTAGTACAGATGGTGTCTTGCCAGGTTGCCTAGGCTGGTCTTGAACTCTTGAGCTTAAGTGATCTGCCCTCCTCGGCCTCCCAAAGTGCTAGGATTGTAGGTGTGAGCCACTGCCCCAATGAGGTCTACTTTCTAAAATAATCTACAGGCTGGGCGTGGTGGCTCATGCCTGTAATCCCAGCACGTTGGGAGGCCAAGGCGGGCGGATCACCTGAGGTGGGGAGTTCAAAACCAGTCTGACCAACATGGAGAAACCCCGTCTTTACTAAAAATACAAAATTAGCTGGTCATGGTGGCATACCTGGAATCCCAGCTACTTGGGAGGCTGAGGCAGGATAATTGCTTGAACCTGGGAGGCGGAGGTTGCAGTGAGCCTGGATTGCACCATTGCACTCCAGCCTGGGTGACAAGAGCAAAGCTCTGTCTCAAAAACAAACAAACAAACAAACAAACAAAAAAAACCTACAAATGACCTTTCTGGAAACAGGATTGAGAGGAAATTTGACTTTCAGAACGTTGATTTTGAGGCATACCTTTTTCTTTTATTTAGAGAATAAACTCTTAGCTCTGTAATGACTCACTAAAATATATTCATCTATGGTTTTTTAATGTCATCAAGCCTTTTAAAAATTGGGTGTTCTAAAATCAAACAGCAATAAGGATGGAAATTGCTTGCTAGAGACTTTTTAACAAAGTATAAATATTTCAACTGTAACGTATCTTTTGGGAAAAGCTCTGTTCCTAGCTTGAAATCCATGTCAAGATTTATTGAGGTGAAAATTGACATGGGGTTTGAGGGAATATCCAGAAGACTGATAGGTTCAAGATTTGGAAGAGCTAAAGGACTGGCCTCCCTGTAATTAGATTAAGCTATGTTTTGGGTCCCTATTGCAGTGTGTTTTCACCTTGATATAATCAATCAGTATTCATTGAAAATCTAATATGCATTCAACACTACTTGGAATGATAGGAGATAGAGGAAAAGTAATACGCATGGTGTCCCCTACCATGACACCAATGATAGATGACATTCATATAAAAGACACACTGCTAGGGGTTGTAGCGTAGATCAGATCATCTGATCAAGTGAGCATATTGGAATTCAAATGAGTGACAGAAATGTTATCTAAAGGGAGTCTTGACTCTATCCATATATATCATTCATTCACAGACTTGGTACTTTTTTTATTAGTAACAAATTACTTGCTGTATACTATAATTTACCTGGCACACCAGTTTGTTATGAAGTGACAGTTGAAAACTGCTGTGTTGGAGCTTATGACAGTAGGAGGGACAGGATCTACTGCCATAAAATAACTGAATAATTCACGATAATATGAAATATACTGAAATGGGATATGCATTATGACTGCTCCTTGAGGGCTTTTATAGTCAAGGAAAGCTTTGTGGAGAAAATGGCTACTGAAATAACAGATAGCATATCAGCCTAGGTTCTTAACTGCAAGCAAGAGAAACAAAATCTGATTGATTTTAAGCGGAAAATAATTTATTAAAAAGATACTGGGATATAATGTATACCCTTTGGTCCCACAGTTTCATTCCTAGATATACAGCCAACGGACACGCATACATGTGTTTACCAACATGTGCAAGAATGTTTGCAGCCACGTTTGTAATAGAATCAAACTGGAAACTATATAAATGCCCATTAAAGGTAGCATAGATAAATCGTTTTTTTGTTTTGTTTTGTTTGTTTTTGAGATGGAGTTTCGCTCTTGTCGCCCAGGCTGGAGTGCAATGGCGCGATCTCAGCTCACTGCAACCTCTCCCTCCCAGGTTCAAGCGATTCTCCAGTCTCAGCCTCCTGAGTAATTGAGATGACAGGCATGTGCCACCACACCTAGCTAATTTTTATATTTTCAGTAGAGCCAAACCCATGCCATTTGATGGCCAGGCTGGTCTCAAACTCCTGATCTCAAATGATCTGCCTGCCTCGGCCTCCTAAAGTAATGGGATTACAGGCATGAGCCACAGCGCCTGGTCTGTATTCACCTGATCATAGAAAGTTATACAGTAGTGACCACAGACTGCAATTATGCACAACATGGGTGAATCTCACAAAACCTAACATTGAGTGAAAGAAACCAGTCACAAAAGATAGCATCGTGAATGATTTTATTTATATTAAGATGAAAAATGGATACAATTAATCTGTGTGTTAGAAATCAGGATAATGGTTACCCTTATGAGGGAAATAGTAACTGGAAGGGGAAATAAGGAGGGCTTTGCAAGTATAGTTGACCCTTGAACAATACAAGTTTGAACTGTGTGGATCTACTTATACATGGGTTTTATTTCACCTCTCCCACCCTTGAGACAACAAGACCAAACCTGCCTCTTCATCCTCCTCCTTATGATTTTCTTTTCTTTCTTTTTTTTTTGAGATAGAGTCTCTGTCTGTTGCCCAGGCTGGAGTGCAGTGGTGTGATCTCAGCTCACTGCAACCTCCACCTCCTGAGTTCAAGGGATTCTCCTGCCTCAGCCTCCTGAGTAGCTGGGATTACAGGCACCCACCACCACACCCAGCTAATTTTTATATTTTTAGTGGAGATGAGGGTTTCATTCTGTTGGCCAGGCTGGTCTTGAGTTCCTGACCTCAAGTGATCTGCTGCCTCAGCCTCCCAAAATGCTGGGTGTGAGCCACCACGCCTGGCCCTCCTT
This sequence comes from Cebus imitator, assembly GCF_001604975.1. Taxonomy (NCBI): domain Eukaryota; kingdom Metazoa; phylum Chordata; class Mammalia; order Primates; family Cebidae; genus Cebus; species Cebus imitator. Next base: position 216,022 of record NW_016107895.1, on the reverse strand, counting down.
ATGATTTTCTTAACAGTTTCTTTTCTCTAGCTTTATTGTCAGAACACAGTATGTAATGTGTGTGTGTATATATATATATATTACAAAATATGTGTTAATCGACTGTTAATGTTGTTGGTAATGCTTCTGGTCAACAGTAGGATACTAGTAGTTAAGTTTCAGGGGAGTCAAAAATGCTCTGCAGATTTTCAGCTGTGTAGGGTCAGCACCTGTCCTGGTAATGTTCTGTTTCTTGATACAAGTGGGTTCGGTTTGTGAAAATTATTTGAGCTGTAGACTTAATGTTATATGCACTTTTCCCTTATATCTGTTATTGCTGTGCCTGTTTCTATACATATGTTACATATCAAAATATTTATTAAATGCGGTATATTAGGTAACTCAGAATTTCTGGTGCTCCTGGCTGTATATATCAAATCCCGATTCAGGATTCAACACCCCAGATCATGCCGCCGAACTGCACTACCACCGCCAAGTGTGAAATTGCAGTTTGCTCTGCCTCCCTGGCCTGGGAGCTTGATCCTGCTGCTGCTGCTCCACACCTGCCTCCCACCCTGTTCCCTTCCTGGCTCCATTTGCAGCCCTCCTTTCAAAGCGTGGGGTGGATACCTTTGTTAGGCAGAGCCTAGCACAAGTGGTCCTCCTTACTGCAAAGGAGTCTGGGAAAGCAAGTATCCAGTGTTTTCATCTTTTATAGTGGGTGGTGATTTCTGCCAGAAAGGGGACAAGGAGTGTTTAGGTTTTGGGCAATCAAACAGAGAGGAAAATTCATCTTTGGGGTGAGCATTTAGGCCAATAGAAGAAAGTACATTTCAAGTGTTAGGAACAATAGAAGCCCAGGGTAGAGGCTGAATAGAATATGGCATTTGAGCCCAGTGGAAACAAGTTTAACTGGATTAAAGGATGTGCTCTGGGAAAATAGTTGGAGAAAAGTTGAGGGAATAGGATAGGGCAAGATTAAAGATTACTTTGAAAGTCAGGCAGAGGAATTTAAATTTCATTTGGGAATTTTGGAGCTAATAAAAGTTTTTGAACAAGATCGTGTCCTAAAAGGAAATGGTACTTAAGGATTATTAATCTGGCAGCACTTTTAGGGGCATCTAGGAGTTGTCTGTCAGAATTCAGGAGTGGGGTGTAGAGATAAAGGCAAAGATTGGATTTAAGAGAAGATTTGGAGGAAAAAAATCAATAGGACTTCTTTAAGAGAAAGAAGTAGAGGCTGTTTCTGAAGCCTAGCTTGAGTGACTGGTCCCACTCTTCATTTAGAGCCAGCGAGGCTGAGGAGGGACCCAGTTTGGAGGCAGTAGAAGAATGAATTTTAGTTTGGGAATTGCTGAGTTTGAGTTAAGAGATATTGAGTAGAAGCAGTCCCTGTGCACTTAGAGTTGGGGACCAAGAAGTGGAAAGAATTGCACTCCCAGGCAGAAAGGCCGTGAAGGGAATGGAAAAGAATATGCCAGAACCCTCAGGGTATTTCTTATCTCTTGTTTATGGGCCACCAGGTGTACTATCTTGATTTGGGTTTTAAATGATAAGTTTGAACGCCAACCTGTACCTTCTGCTTCACAAAACGTCAGTTCTCACACCCCAGGACACATTGATACTATTACTATTTTCCGTGGTCTTCTTCCTGTTATTCTAATATCTTTGGAAAGAAAATGATTAATGTATGTGAGGCTTTTCTTGGTTATTTTCACTAGTTTTGAATGCTTTGAATACAAAGAGAATAGTATACTAAAGCTAGAGACCTTAAACAAGACCGAGAAAGACTGCATGGAAAAGCAAACCTCCAGTTCATTAAAATTGTAAGTTGGAGTTCTTGGCTCCACGGCAGGGTAGCCTTGGATCAGTAAGTATGACAGCTCCCTTCCATATTGTACTTAGAAAAGAATGATCATAAAACCTACTTAGGCCTCACAAGGTCTTTTTGAGTCTTAGCCAATGCATTTAGTCACTGTCAGTAACCACAAGCTTTAGTATAATATTCTGGCTTTCAAAGCAGCAAGGACTCCAGAGCATGACGATAGGCTCTTGTATGCAACTTAAAAGCTGTTGCTGAGGCATGCCTTCTTGATAGTCCTCTAAAATTAATTTAATGTATTTTAATAGCAAACTTACAGGAACACCATAGAAGACAGACAACATTAAAAACATGTACTTGCATGTAGAGTAACTCAGAAAAGTAGAGTGAATAGATGGAATCTACTTTATGATAAAAATGCTACAAACACCATTTAATTGCCATCAATAAGAAACTTACTTGTTTTAAAAAAAAAATCCAAATGCTGATATTGTCCAGAAAAATTTAATAGATTTATACTTATTATAAAGTTGAACTGTTGAAACTTCTTCACTGAAACATTTTAACATGCATTAATGCTTTACGTCTCTACATTTATATTAAAAATTCACACACAAATAAAAATGGAAAAACTGCTCATACCTGACTTCTGTCTCCTAGTTTTCCACTCACAATCATATACTTAGGTACCTTTTGACCCCATGGGAAAAAAAAATATCTAATGTTCAGAA
>NW_016107895.1:209396-212795 GCF_001604975.1 Cebus imitator | reverse complement strand
CTATCATTATTTTTGCAGAGAATGTTTCACCAACTGGTTTGAAAGAAGTTTTATACCCCTACCAGTCTTCCTCTTACCTCATTTACCTCAAAAATCACAAGTCCTAACAGGCAAACTGTAATTGTCTAAAACAAAACTAGTAAGGTGTTAATGCATGTGGAAATGATTATTTGAAGGCAGAAAGCAATTAAATGTCACCAGTGTGAGCCATTACCTAAGCATCCTAGGTCTAGTAACCATTCTTTTGGTAAGGGATAATGCCAACTTTATCAACAGGATTCTGTTAAAAATAAAAAGAAAAATGATCATCAGGATACTATACACACACACACACACACACACGTATATATGTATAGATATAAAATGCTTTTGTTTCATTTTAGAGCTGGTTGAACTTCAGTGGTGGATAGAGCTTGTTTTTATTTTATATGTTCTTTTGTAGTACAATTTTAAAATCTTATTTTTTAAAAATAAATCCAGGAGCCTTGCGGTCTTATGCATTGGAACTTACTCTGCAAGATTCAGGAAAAGCCACTTGCCTTTATGCAAAATGGCAGATGACTTTCAGAGTACACTATGAAACTACAAACAAAACTTATGTAAGTAAATATTTTAATTTTTCTTTGAGTTTTATGTAGGAATTTAAATTGACTTTTTTATCCTTTAGACACATGTATAAAAATGAAATTCCATGTTGACTGACTTAACGCTTAAACTCTGGGATTTTTTTAGCATACACCCTTAGAAGTTATTCTGTTTAGTGTTAGAATGAATATTTCTTCTGATTCATTGGTTCTTGGGAGTTTTTGTAGGAGTTGGTTAAGGGCAAATAATCTGAAGACTATATGGTGTTCAGGTCTACTATTTCTGTAAAGTGTTTAAAATGTACTAGCACCAAAGCTTGCCCTTTTATAAAATAGCTTCCCCTCTGGGCGTGGTGGCTTATGCCTGTGATCCCAGCACTTTGGAAGGCCAAAGCAGGAGGACTGCATGAGCCCAGCCTGGGCAACATAGTAAGACCTCATCTCTACAGAAAAATTTTAAAATTTGCCAGGCATGATGGCACACACATGTAGTTCTAGCCACACATCAGGCTGAGGCGGGAAGATTGCTTGAGCCCAGGAAGCCATGTCTGTAGTGAGCCATGATTATGCTACTGCACTCCAGCCTGGGCAACAGAGCAAGACTCTAGCTCCAAAAAAGAAAAAAGAAAATTGCTTACTTAGGTTGGTGCAAAAGTAATCGTGGTTTGTGCCATTAAAGAAATAAAGTACAATTACTTTTGTACCAACCTAAGTAAGCGATTTTTTTTTGGCACAAACCACAATTACTTTTGCATCAACCTAATACTAAAATCTCCCCCTTTTTGGAATCTCTTCTTTTTTTTTTGAGATGGAGGCTCACTCTGTCGCCCAGAGTGGAGTGCAGTGGCATGATCTCGGCTCACTGCAACCTCTGTCTCCCGGGTACAAGCAATTCTCCTGCCCCAGCCTCCCGAGTAGCTGGGATTACAGACGCGCACCACCATGCCCAGCTAATTTTGTGTATTTTTAGTAGAGACGGGGTTTCACCATGCTGGCCAAGCTGGTCGCAAACTCTTGACCTCATGATCTGCTCGCCTTGGCCTCCCAAAGTGCTGGGATTATAGACGTGAGCTATTATGCCTGGCTGGCGTCTCTTCTTAATCCCTTTGCCTTCTTATTTTCTTTTTGTTAAGGTCCTGAATACTTACAACCTAATTTTTTTAAAAATCAGTTTAAGAACAGCAGTTCAAGCCAGCTTTCCTTTTCTTTGTAGACATACATGGATTTGTCCAGAGGAGTGGTATGTACCTGAAGAATCAGGGACTGGTTTACACAGCAAACCAGGCAAAGGGCAACCTGGCCATGGAGACTGTACAATTTAGGCTGAAGTGGCATTCCCTGCATAAATGCTTGGTGCTGCTTGCTGCCTGTTTGTTTCTCACCCCCAAACTTCTATTTCTTTTAGAAAACCCAAACCATTTCAGACCTTGGTACTGTGACATATAATGGAAGCATTTGTGGAGACGATCAGAGTGGTCCCAGAATAGCTGTGCAGTTTAGATCTGGCTTTTCCTGGATTGCGAATTTTACCAAGGCGGCATCTACTTATTCAATTGACAGCATCTCATTTTCCTACAATACTAGTGATAACGTAACATTTCCTGATGCTAAAGATAAAGGTAACCTTAAGAATGGATTTTTGTTATGTTCTCTTGCTTTTTATTAATGATAAAAATGTAAACAATTTAAAAATTGTTATGAATGTCTGTCTTCCTAACTAGAATGGAAACTTCATGTCTTTATACCCCTCCCACCGACCCCATGCAGAGCACATATGACGCCATCCAACACAGTGATGATATTTGCTGTCATTGCTTGAGTGCCTTACTGTGTACTAGACATTACCCTAACAGTGTTACCTGCAGCATCTCACTTAATCCTTTTTTTTTTTTTTGAGACGGAGTCTCGCTGTCACCAGGCTGGACTGCAGTGATGTGATCTCGGCTTACTGCAACCTCCACCCCTCAGGTTCAAGCGATTCTCCTGCCTCAGCCTCCCAAGTAGCTGGGACTACAGGCGTGCGCCACCACACCCAGCCAATTTTTGTATTTTTAGTAGAGACGGGGTTTCACCATGTTGTCCAGGCTGGTCTCAGACTCCTGAAGTGATCCACCCACCTCGGCCTCCCAAAATGCTGAGATTATAGGCGTGAGCCACCACACCCGGCCCTCACTTAAACCTTAACAGCAACCCTGGAAAGTAGACGTTGCTTCAGTTTTACAGGTAAAGGAAATGATACGATTAAATGACTTTTCCAAACATCACAGAGTCTAGTAAGGGGGTGAGCTGGTGTTTGAAGCAGTCTATTGACCTGCAGAATTCATGTATTTAACTATTATTTCATTCAATAGTAGGCACTAAGCAAAGTTTTGATGAATGAGAAAATGTTTTACTAATAGTTACTTTATTTTCGAGATGGGGGGGCATCTCACTATGTTGACTAGACTGGTTTCGAACTCCTGGATTCAAGCGATCCTCCTGCCTCACAGCCTCCTGAATAGCTGGGACTATAGGCATGCACCACTGCACCTGGCTACTAATAGCTATTTTAAATGTTACTTAAATGTACAAGTTAAGTAACCTGAGACTAGGAGAAATGCCTCCTGTTCAAATCTTTTTCTCATTTAGGTTGGATTTTGACTGAAAAGTAAATGATTAGTTAAAGATATAGTAGTAGTCCCCTCATTACACTCAGGGGGTATCATTCTAAGACCCCCAGTAGTTGCCTAAAACTGCAGTTAGTACTGAACCCTATACAGTAAATACCATGGTTTTCTTTCTTTTTCTTTTCTTTTTTTTTTTTTTTTTTTTTTTT
>NW_016107895.1:200832-208746 GCF_001604975.1 Cebus imitator | reverse complement strand
TGAGATGGAGTCTTGCTCTGTCACCCAGGCTGGAGTGCAGTGGCCTGATCTTGGCTCACTGCAACCTCCGCCAACCGGGTTCAAGCAAATCTCCTGCCTCAGCCTCCCGAGTAACTGGGATTACAGGTACGTGCCACCGTGCCTGGCTAATCTTTGTATTTTTAGTAGAGACGGGATTTCACCATGTTGGCCAGGATGGTCTCAAACTCCTGAGTTCAGATGATCCTCCCACCTTGGCCTCCCAAAATGCTGGGATTACAGGCGTGAGCCACCACACCCAGTCGAGATTTTAATTTTGTTAGGGATATAATTCTCTTCTTTCTCCCACCCCCTCCACCCACTGAGATTGAGTTAATGTGGTATTTGTAGTAACTTAACTCTTCTCACAGACAGTGTTTCATTCTGACCCTAGAAACACAGGTAGATGAGCTTTAGTTGCCTAGACCTGGGGATTAATAACTCATTTGGACTTAGGGATATCAAAAGATAATATTCAAAAGAACCAGAAGTAAATAAGCTCGTGTAAGACTTGGGAGGTATTGTAGAATGAGACTTGGAAATCAAATCCTATGTTCTTTTTATTAATCTCCTAGTTTGAGAGTATAACTAAAACAAATGGTTATTGGCTGTCTTACCAGTTTATCTTTGTGCCCTGATTTGCCTTTCAGAGCTAGTATAAGATTTGCCCCTCACTTTCAAATAGCCTAAGAATGAGCTGGGGAGACAAAGCTAAATGCAATTCCCAAGTTACGTGGAAAAATTGGAAAACATTGAGCTCAGTCTGACTTTGTTGTTGTTTGCATTTTTGTTTGAAGGAATAGAGGGTTCATAAATCTTTTCTGACAGTGTGAGGAAACCTTTAGACTCTCTCTCAAAAAAGAAAAAGTACGCAGTAAACTTTGCATATGGATCATAGTTCCTGAGCCCAAATGTGGATCCCTGTGGTTAAGAGTGCCTGATTTAGGTCGGGCACAGTGCCTCATGCCTGTAATCCCATCACTTTGGGCGGCCAAGGCAGGATGATCGCTTGAGCCAGGGAGTTCAAGACTAACCTGGGCAACATAGCAAGACTTCGTCTCTACAAACAAAACAAAACTGGGTGGGGTGGTGTGTGCCTTTGGTCCTAGCTACCTGGGTGGCTGGGGTGGAGGATCGCTTGAGCCCAGGAGGTTGAGGCTCCAATGAGCTATGTTCGCACCACCGCACTCAGCCTGGGTGACACACAGAGAAAGAAAGAGAGAGACCCTGTTTCGAAAAAAAAAAAAAAAAGACTGGCTAATTTAAAAGTGTTCCCACAAGTGGTCCTGATAAGGAGGCGTGATAAAGGAAGCCTCAGTGTGTGTTAGAGTAGTGAGAAAGCATGGTAGAGAAGTAGAACCTGAGCTGCAACTCAGCTAATGGTAGAATTTAAGTAAGCAGAGGATTTTGAGCAGGATGTTTCCAGCAAGGGGAAGCATGGCATATGCAGCAGTAATTGGAGAACTGCCTGATTAAAACAGAGGCTGTGTGTGTAGCAGAAGAAAAATAAAGTTGGCTAAGGGCAGTGGGCCTAAATTATAGGTGGCCTTGGAAGCCAAGGAAAGATATTTAGCATGATGGGGTAGGCACTGGGGAACCATTTTAGGTTTTTAAAGCAGGAGAATGATATAACAAAGCAGAGACAGTAGCTTATAAAGAAATTCTGCAGGATTAGTTGAGAAGTGAGGAGACTGCAGGCAGAGATGCCAGTTTAAGAGACTGTTATAATAATCAAAGGCTGATGTAACAAATGACTGAACCACAGGGGCAGCAGTTGTTAGCAGTTATTAGGAGGTGTTTAATCTGACATATTTGGGTAGAAAAACTATGGACCCTGAAATGTTAACACTTCTCTCTCTCCCCTTTTATTTAAAACAAAGATAGGATTACTTTTTAAATTACTACTTTCTATGTAATAAGATATTTGAAACTATTTGGAATGTTAAATGACTTCCTGAAATGGACTGTTGATAGTTGTTTTTGATACAGTTCAGCGTTTCAAGAATACTACTTTATGGCCAGGCGTGGTGGCTCACGCCTGCAATCCCAGCACTGTGGGGGGTTGAGGCGGGTGGATCATTCGAGGTCAGAAGTTCGAGACCAGCCTGGCCAACATGGTGAAACCCTGTCTCTACTAAAAACACAAAAATTAGCTGGGCAGTAGTGGTTTGCGCCTGTAATCCCAGCTACTCGGGAGGCTGAGGCAGGTGGGTCACCTGAGGTCAGAAGTTTGAGACCAACATGGTGAAACCCCATCTCTACTAAAAATAAGAAAATTAGCTAGTCATGGTGGTGTGTGCCTGTAATGTCAGCTACTGGGTGGCTGAGGCATGAGAACCATTTGAACCTAGGAGATAGAGGTTGCAGTGAGCTCATATCATGCCACTGCACTCCAGCTTGGGACACAGAGCAAGAGTCCATCTAAAAAAAATTATATATATGTAAATTATATATATATAATAAGGGTCTTTTAAAAGGCCCTACCTGTGTGTGTGTGTGTGTGTGTGTGTGTGTGTGTGTACACACACATATATAAAGATTATACATATGTACAGAGAATAATATAACAGACCTATATGTACCCATTATCCAGAATTAATAAGTGCTGTTTTTTTAATGTTTGTGTCACTTTTTGATTAAAAAGATAAAACGTTGAAGATACACTTGATATGTCTTTTGTCTCCATTCCCCAGACCCATTTTCCTCCTTGCCTGCTAAGAGGCAAACACTCTCACGAATTTGGGGTATTACCTTCCTATCTTTATGTTTGTTTTTTACTACATAAGTACATGCTCATAAGCAATATACAGTTTTAAAAGCTATTCATAGTATAACTCCAATATATCTGCAAGTTGTTTTTTCCCTCATTTGTGTTTGAAGTCTGTCTATATACAGCCAGTTCACGTATCTATTCATTTTTGTTAACGGTGAGAAGCAGTTCTGGGAAAAATGTTCTAGTTCATTTGTTTTTTTAAAAAAAACTCCTATGGCCATTAGGGGGTGCCAAGGCAGCATTATATGGCTGCTTGCTACGTGATGGAGAGGCACAGAAGGCAGCCTGTATTAAGGACCTTGGATAGTTTCCTTTCTTGCTACTTTTCCAAACGAAGACAAACCACTTGGGTGATCATCTCATTTGAAGTTTCACTATAGGGAGGCTAAGTAAAACTATACGAAATGGCTGTAACTTACTGCTTTCATATTCTGAAGATTCCCTGAAATGGGATCATCTTTAAATTTCATCCAGGAAAAGATTCTATAAGCTCATTGGAGTTAATATAACTTACTTGGGAACAGTAGCATAAAAATAAGGATTTACTACACAAATCCATGATTAATCCATCTCTCTTGTTTCCTTTTTTTTTTTTTTTTTTTTTGGAAACGGAGTTCCACTCTTGTTGCCCAGGCTGGAGTGCAGTGGCATGATCTCAGCTCACTGCAACTTCTGCCTCCTGGGTTCAAGCAATTCTCCTGCCTCAACCTCCCAAGTATCTGAGATTACAGGCATATGCCACCACACCTGGATAATTTTATATTTTTAGTAGAGACAAGGTTTCACCATGTTGGCCAGGCTGGTCTCAAACTCCTGAACTCAGGTGATCTACCCACCTCGGCCTCCCAAAGTGCTGGGATTATAGGTGTGGGCCACTGTGTCTAGCCCCTAACCCCCATTTCTTCTTTCCCCTTGCTCCTTATGTTTTAGCCACAGTGAGCTGGTCATGCCCTTGAGCATGCTATACCCTTTGTTACTTTGGGCCTGGGGTGGGGCAGGCAGAGAGAAGAAGAAAGCCTATACAAATATATTTATATTATCCCTTTTCTCCTACCTTCTTGGAAACAGCCATTGTTAATCTTGTTTTATAGGAATGCATACTGTTTATCATCCTCTGGGCATCGAAATTCCATTGAATGAGCTTTTTAGATGCAATAGTTTATCAACTTTGGAAAATAATGATGTTGTCCAGCAATATTGGGATGTTCACGTACAAGCTTTTGTCCAAAACGGCACAGTGAGCAAAAATGGTGAGTACTTGAAGTATGTATTTCTATACTTGGATCCTAATTTAATAGTAGAGTATACCAGGTAGCTTTCATTGAAGTTGTTATCTGAAAGCATTTATATGTTAAGGTTTATTCATAGCTTCTACTAGGCTATAAAGTTTTTGTAAATAATAGCAATTCTTATTCTTGTGGAACTTACAATTTAAAGTCTTTGGTGTACATGTTGTGGAGTGGTCTTTTAAAAGGCCCTACATATACTGTTCTCAGCTGGTAAAACCTAATCATTGTTTGAACAGATCTCAGATAGCTTGATTATCAACTTTTTAGCAGTTCTAAGACCAGAGCTTAGAAATCAGATTCATGTTCTAATCTTGAATTTTTAAAGTTGATTTTATAATTTTTACATAGCTTTATGGAAAGGTAATAATTTCTGATTTACCAGTTCCGGAAAACAACTAACACTTCCTAAAAAGAGGTTGAAATGTTTATGATTTGCCATAGGGCTAATGCAGATAAATGGTTCATTTGTATTTAAGTCCTTTGATGATTTCTAAGCTTTTTTCTAGTAAATAGTATCCTTCCTTGTGGTGGTTGTATGTAGGAATAAAGAACCAAAAGATTCAAGACTTATATCTCTGAATTTCGTATCAGAGGCAGGCAGAGTTCTTTGGGAATGAAATGATTTAAGGATCTGAAAAAGATGAGTATGTGGCCATGTGTGAGTAGGTAAAATATATGGCTGCATCCTGAGTTTGCCTGCTGTGTCCTAATTCAGGTAGATTGTCTGTATATGAAGCAGCAGTTTAGGAACTTCTGCCTAATTTAGTTTCAAATATCCTAACAAGGTATCTCTTCCCCTAATCCAACTCTTTTGGACTTCTATTATGAGAATTTTTTTGTTTTGTTTTCCCTGGCCTTGTGAATTAAGAAAAAGCCCACTTTAATTTCTTTTGGCCCTTTTTGCTTGTTTTAGAGTTCCTGTGTGATAAAGACAAAACTTCGACAGTGGTACCCACCATACACACCACTGTGCCATCTCCTACTACAACACCTACTCCAAAGGAAAAACCAGAAGCTGGAACCTATTCAGTTAATAATGGCAATGGTACTTGTCTGCTGGCTACCATGGGACTGCAGCTGAACATCACTCAGGATAAGGTATAAGTGTCCATTTTTGTCAATACATCCTTTTTGTATTTCATTTCAAATATTGTGTATCCTACCTTCAGCCCAAGGGTAGTGTTACTAGAATGATTCCGGTTTCTTTTTCTTTTTCTTTTTCTTTTTTGGTTCTTCTTTGGTTTTTATTTTTGAGATAGAGTATCATACTGTCACCCAGGCTGGAGTGCAGTGCTGTGATCTTGGCTCACTGCAACCTCCGCCTCCAGGGTTTAAGTGATTCTCCTGCCTCAGCCTCCTGAGTAGCTGGGATTACAGCTGTGCACCGCCATGCACAGCTAATTTTTTGTGTTTTTAGTAGAGATGGGTTTTCACCATGTTGGCCAGGCTGGTCTTGAACTCCTGACCTCAAGTGATCTGCATGCCTTGGCCTCCCGAAGTGCTGGGATTACAGGCATGAACCACCGTGCCTGACCCGATTCAGTTTTGGTTTTTTTTCAGATGTAGTCTTGCACTGTTGCCTGGGTAGGAGTGCAGTGGCGCAATCTTGGCTTACTGCAACCTCTGCCTCCTAATTCAAGCAATTCTCCTGCCTCAGCCTCCCAAGTAGCTGGAATTACAGGCGTGTGCCACCATGCCTGGCTATTTTTTTGTATTTTTAGTAGAGATAGGGTTTCACTGTGTTGGCCAGACTGGTCTCGAACTCCTGACCTCGTAATCTGCCTGCCTCAGCCTCCCACAGTGCTGGGATTATAGATGTGAGCCACCAATTCAGTTTTAAATGGAGATTTCATGTTGGCTTGTTGAGCCTGATTAGTTAGGAGTTGCTATAACCATGAAGTGTTAATGTCACTTTCAGGTTGTCTTGGCTAGCAGAAAATCTAGCAGTTTAAAGTACTCTTTCGGATTTGGATTCTGTTTACCATCAGTGGATCAGAGTACAAACAGTTGGCCTTTATTTCGGTCAGTTTAAAATATAACTTCTTCACACTTTGATCTGAAATGCACTGTAGGTTGGCATACAGGAATGGCACAGCTATCCATTTCTCCAGCTATTTGATGACTCGGATCGTGTAGATGTGTTCAAGTACATGATGTCACTGAGGGCATAGAGGGAGTGCCAGGGAACATCCGATTTCCAGGATCCTGTGACTTAAACAAGCGAGACAGATGGCTCTTGTGCTCCATAAAAATGTGTGTTTTTATTTGGCTCATTACTGTAGAAGCTTCCTTCTTGGTTTTTTTTTTTTTTTTTTTTTTTTTTTTTTTTTTTTTTTTTTTTTTTTTTTTTTTTTTTTTTTTTTTAAGTTGTCTGAGTCATAGCTTGAGGGCCCATGCCAACTTTGTTTGAAAGTTAAGACACCATGAATTTAAGTATCCAGACAAAAGATTTTTTGTTCTACGCTGAAGTTGGTTTTTTTAGAGTATAAGACTTTGCTGGCCACTTTGATAGCTAACCTGTACCTTTTCCCTTTCTTCTTCTCCTGAAGGTTGCTTCAGTTATTAACGTGAACCCCAATACAACTCACTCCACCGGCAGCTGCCAGTCTCACACTGCTCTACTTAGGCTGAATAGCAGCACTATTAAGTATCTTGACTTTGTCTTTGCTGTGGTGAGTAACAGATTTTTCTAAAGTTAGGTTCATTCTCTTAGAAACACATCTGAAAGTCTAAATCGTTGCATGGAGGGTGGGGGATATTTAGCTTTAGTTTCCAGTTCTACAGTACTCAATTATAAAGTATAGTCCATTCATCCCTGTTCATCACTCAGAGCCTGTGCAGTGGTCTGTGGACTGGACTGTTGCATTAATATTCACCAAGAGTGGCCATTTTGCCATTATATAGACTCTAGGGTAGGAGTAAGAATTAACTCACATCAAAAAAAAAAAAAACCCACAATTGTCTGATGTATCCATATATAAGTAATTTCCATGATAATTTTTCTGTTATTGGTTAGATATGCTCATGTTTTTCTATGATACTATTTTAAGCCACTTGGGGGCTATATTATTTGTAATAGTGTCAGTAATAAAAATAGGTAACATCTATTGAGTACTTACTATGTACAAAGCTCTGTGTAAGTGTGAGTATGAAGTCATTAAATCGGGACAATTTATGATGACAGTTTTCAGGTTTTTGTTGTTGATCAAGAGCTGGAACCTAAAAAGAAGGTTTTGGGTTAAGCATACCTGTGCTACTTCTTGCTAGCATAAATTAATCATTGGGACCTTCATTTCTACCTTCTTAGAAGCAATTATTATTCCCATAATTCTGTGAGGGGATGTATGTGTGAACATGTGGTAGCAAATGGGAGTGGTGGAATAGAAGATAGCTGTAAGTGAGGGAAACTGTTGAACTACCAACTATTCTCAAACTAAAAATATTGTATAATTAGATAAAAACCAATTCTGCTTTTAAATCAGATTACTGTGTTTGGGGATGGGGAAATAATCTCAACATCTGATATATAAAAAGTAGGTATGTTGCTATTTCATATGTGAACTTGGTATTTTGAGTCTAAAGCACTTTTTCCTCTATAGAATATATGCTGAGTAATTGAGGATTACATTAGGCAGTTATATTTTGGAAAGGCTTGCAAAAATCTTCCTTTTTCCAGCATTCAAATAATTCGTCTGTTAACATACCATATGACCAGTGAATTACTATTGAAAATGTCTAATTAAACTTGTCCTCTCCCGTATGGTAAAAGAAAGCTTCAGGCACATTTTCAAACTCCTATACTCTTTCTCTCTCTCTCTCTCTCTTTTTTTTTTT
>NW_016107895.1:169423-200767 GCF_001604975.1 Cebus imitator | reverse complement strand
TCAGCCTCCTGAGTAGCTGGGATTACAGGCGTGCACCACCACGCCTGGCTAATTTTTGTATTTTTAGTAGAGACAAGGTTTCACCATGTTGGTCAGGCTGTTCTCAAACTCCCGACCTCGTGATCCAACTGCCTCAGCCTCCCAAAGTGCTAGGATTACAGGCTTGAGCCACTGCACCCAGGCACATTCTCTTTTAAAGTTACCTCATAGAGGTTATGGTCAATATGAACAAGGAAAGTAGTATTTTGGGTTTATTCCTTTCAAGTGATTGATCTTTCTGGCTGTGGTAGGCTCCTAAAAGGAACATGATTTCTTTTGACTCTCATAGGGCAATGTTTAGTATTTAAGAATTACAATATTTAATTTACCCAGCAGGCTATTTTAAAATGTAATCCAAAACAGTGACGTTTTAATCATGCTCCAGGCACTGTGAAAAATCAAGAGACACCTGCAGTATCGCCAGAGTTCAGTGGGGCCCATTATTGCCTTTAACCCTGTCGTGATAGATGCTCATTAGGAGAATTTATAGCATTCGAGCACGTTATATGCAAGCTGCTATGATAGGTTACGAAGAAGAAAGTCAGTATTCTTAAAAGCATCCACAGCTTAGTGGTAATGGGAGAAATCCACAAATAATACCGTTTTTGTGAAAGGCCTACATGCCATGCCAAGGCTTTTGAACTCAGTTCTGTGGGCAGTAGAGTACTGTGGAAGGTGTATGTGAAATGGGATGAATGCCAGACCAGAGAAGAGTACAAAGTGCTGCAGGAGAATGGAGAAGGGAGAGGCTCATTCTGGCTGGAGGAGAGTCAGGAAGGTTTAATGGCAGAGATGGCATTTGAGCTGGCCCTTCAAGGATGGGTCAGATTTGTATATAGGGAGATAAGGAGAGTAAGCGGGAAAGTGTAAATTATCCCTGGGTAAAGGGCATAATCAGGAGCAGCTGGAAGAATGAGGAGTGTTATATGTTTGGTGAAGTATGGAAAAGTCATTGGGACAGATTGTGGAGAGTCTTGAATGCTAAGCCGAGATGTAGCCAAAGTAGAGGAGGGAGGTGATGAGGGTATGAAGTCCTCCTTTATGCTTCCTCCTGAAATTTCTCTCAAGTCTGTCCCCTAGCTTTTACTCTCCATTGCCTTTGCTCTGGGTCCAGTCCATATTACTTCTCACCTGGACCATTCAAACAGCTCCTGCCTGATTGCTCCTCTTCCTCACCTTCTCCAATGTTCTGTATCAGCTTGACGGTCCTAAAGCACATTTCTCCTCAGAAACCATCAATGTTTCTCTTTTGCCAACAAGGTAACATCTAAAGTCCATGGCCAGGTAGTTCAAGCCCTCCTTTCTCCCCTGCAACGCAGCCGGAGTTTTTAGCCTTCACTCTCTCTTTATGAACCTTAGTCTTCCTACAGTTCATTCAGGGTGTTTCCCTCACCCTGTCCTCTGTGTACTTCTTGTGAGGTAGGAGAACATACTAATCATCATTACATAGACTCTGCAGCCATACTTTTGGGATTTAAATCCTAGCTCACTGACTACTAACCATGTAGCTTTGGGGAAGGTTACCTAACATGTCTGTCCTTCAATTATTCCATCCCAAAATGGGGCTGATAACAGCACCTATTGCATAGGAGTATTGTAATTACTCAGCGAAGCGTCATATGTAAAGTTTTAAGAACAGTGCTAGGCACTTAGTAAGTACTCAAATGCTAGCATAAAACCTTGTGATTATGCTTATTTTCTAACTGCCTTTATTTATGCTGTTGCTCTCTCAAATACCCCTTTTCCTACATTTTTCCTAAGAGAATCCTGCCCAGTTCAAAATGCCCCATCCCTAAGCTGGCATTACTTTTTCTCCTCCCTTAGTTGGAAGTGATTTCTCTCCTATTTTCATAACTTCTCACTTCCTTTTTTGTAATATGGTTATTTATGTGTTTATCTCAGCTTCCCTGGCAGATTGCAAACAGGGTAAAGGCAGGATTGAAGTGTGGTTCATTTTGGTAGCTCCTGGAGTATTCGCACTCTGAAATGGTAAGAACGACTGGCTGATCGGATGAGTACTTCAGAAAGATAATAGCAGTGAAAAGGGAGGATTAGGCTGGAGGAACCCACTTAAGAGGCTGTTGTGATCCAGGCTAGAGGTGGTGAAGGCTCAGCAAGTGACAGGAGGAATAAAATTGAGGGGATAAACCTTCAAGTGTCCAAGATCCACATGACTACACCTATGCTCCAAAAGTTGGAACAAAATATAGAGGAAAGGGGTTCCTGTTAGATTTTGAGTTCTCTTTTACTTGCTTGCAGTTTATTTTAATGCATGGTTTTTTCTTCTGTGTGATAGTGTTAGATTGATTTTTTTCTGTAGATATTAACTGTATCTGTTATCTGTAGACAGTTGTCATATGTTGATTAACTGGAAGCTCTTTTTCAAACAGAAAAATGAAAACCGATTCTATCTGAAGGAAGTGAACGTCAGCGTGAATTTGGTTAATGGCTCTGGTAAGCAAAGCATTGGTCTGGGGAAAAAAGAGTATGGGTTACCCTGAAGGATTAGAAATCATAATGGTCTTATTACCAAATAGTGCCTTATTTAATGGGACAGAAGATGCTATGTAAAAAGTGTACCTTGATCATACCTTAAAATCAGTAACTTAGAACTATGATGTTCTTTTCCTGTATCTTATCTTTTCAAAGTATGGCAGATAATAATTAAGGATAGGACTGATTTTTAGACTATAGAAACATCTATAGAAAGATAAGGGAACCTAGTGATGGTAAAAATTCCTTTTTGTGGGTTGATCTTGTCCCCCAGGCTCCCATACTTCTCTGAAAAACCCTGAGGACTGTCCCTTTTTTGTTTGTTTGAGACAGGATCTTGCGCTGTGCTCAAGCTAGAGGGCAGTGGTGCGACCACAGATTAATCCCAGGTTCAAGCCAACCACCCACCTCAGCCTTCCAAGTAGCTGGGACTACAGGTGCACACCATCATGCCCAGCTAATTTTTTTTTTTTTTTGTATTTTTTGTAGCAACAGGGTTTCACCATGTTGCCCAGGCTGGGCGCAAACTCCTGGGCTCACACTATCTGTCTACCATGGCTTTCCCAAAGTGCTGGAATTACAGGCGTGAGCCAGTATACCTGGCCCTTTCCCATTTTTGATGTTGATAGGATAAGAAGTTACTAACCTGTTTCTTTTCTTTGAAGTTTTCAGCATTGCAAATAACAATCTCAGCTACTGGGATGCCCCCCTGGGAAGTTCTTATATGTGCAACAAAGAGCAGACTGTTTCAGTGTCTGGAGCATTTCAGATAAATACTTTTGATCTAAGGGTTCAGCCTTTCAATGTGATAGAAGGAAAGTATTCTACAGGTAAGAATCAAGCAAACTTCATTAATAATTTATGTTCTTATGTTGACTGATAGGTAGCTTTTCCTTTGAATCATAGACATTTAAACGTTGAAATAGAGGAATATGAATTCACCAGAGGTCTCATAGCCTTGAGCAAATTGTGCAACTCTGTATTTGGCTCATCATTTTGCTCAACTGAGATGATTTTTTTTTTTTTTAATCTTAAAATCATTTGCAACAAAATTCTTAAAGCCAAAAACTGATAGAAGCTTTATTTGAAGTACAGGTTTTCATTTGTAGGGAAGATGGTACTTGGGAGCGGCAATTTTGAGCATCTTGCATCTGCTTCCTGGGGCCATCTTTTCACTGGAAACATTTTCATACCTGAATGAAAGCAGTTTGGTCTGATTTTGTTAAGACAAAGATAAAGAGCGATAGCAAAGCCTCAGATATCATGAACTGTATTTTTGCCAGCCAATGTGATCTGGAGAGTTTTCAAAGCATGTGCCAGTGTGAATGAGGCTTTTTGAAGATCACTCAGGGCTAATGGTGGTATTTATTAGATTTTTAATGAAACCTTTGTGAAGGGCTCATTATAATGTGTTCATACGAATATGAAAGACATATTTAGCATTACAAGATTAAAATTTGCATGAAGAAAAAAAGTACATAAAGTTCCTTAATTGACTTGTCCTTTTAAGCCCATTACCTAAAACTGGGGGTTTGTGGATCACAACTCTGTTGAGCAGAGCTATTCAAATAATCCACATCGTTTTTAACCATTAATTGTGTGGTTTGGAAGGAAATGTGAAAGCTGTGTTTAAAAGCGAATATACTGTGAGCCATTCAACTGCTTTTGCAGTGGTGTTGACTACTTAGTCTGACTTGGTTAGATTACAATAAATTGAGGTCTCCACCCTACCATTCTTGTGACTGAAGATGTTAGTTACACTTTAAAAATATTTTTAATAATTAATTTTACCTTTTGCCTGTTTTGCTTATGTACTTCAATTATTTTGATCCTTTACTAGCTTTATTTTTGGACTTTTTATCTGGCTCCCCTTCATTATTCCCCTAATTTTAAGTCCAGATTTGTGTTTATAGTTTAAAATTATTTGCAGTATTAGTATCATCAGTTCAAGCCTGTTTATCTAGTCAGCTGTAATAGAGATGAGCTATGCTCTTTCTCTTAATTTGAAACTTTGGTTTTTATGTATATAGAATTAAAAATATCACCCAAAGAGATATGCAGCATTTAATACTGATATTGAATATATAATCCATTTGTGGAACTAGGTTCTTGGCTGTGGGTATCTATAAATGCAATGCATAGGTAATACTTGACTGTATGGGGAAAGAAATAGAATTGCAGTAAGGTAGAAGAGTGTTGATTGGATTTTACTGGATCAGACCACTCTCTAGAAATAGAAGAAAATAGCCCCCTTAGGCTGCCACCCCTGACCAGATAAGAAATGCAGTAAGCACACTCAAATTAGTAAGAGGTCCCAGTTTCTTGACTTTGCAGCCACTAAAATCATATTTTCTAAGTCACGATCTGCAAACTTTTCTGTAAAGTTCCAAACAGTAAGTGTCTTAGGCTTTGGAGCCATATGGTCTCTGTTGTAACTACTCAAATCTGCTATTGTAGCACAAAAACAGCAACACATAAACAGATGACTATGGCTGTGATCCAATAAAACTTTATTTATGAACACTGAAATTTGAATTTTATGTGCTCTCATGTGTCACAAAATATTTTTTCAACCATTTAAAAATATAAAAGCCATTTTTAGCTCTTGGACCAGATTTGGCCCATGGGCTACAGCTTGCTGACCCCCTACTCTAAAGGGACTCCAGGCCAGCCTGGCTATTCTCATCACATGATACCTCCCTGATACTGTTTCCACTTTCCCAAAAGACATTCACTCTACCACTGAGAGCTAATCTGCCTATGTGAAAGTGGGCTAGATTAGCTCCCTTTATTTCTGATAAAGTAATACTCCTCTTTTGGAAAGGATTTGGAATATAAACAAACATATACACATGTGTGTATATATATATTACATGTACACTATATTATATATAATTGTGCATATACATATACATATATACACATGTGCGTATGTATAATATGTACACATATAATATATAATGTGTGCATATACACATTATAATATGAGCTGTGTTTATAGATATAAATGAATATATGTGTATTCATATATATGAATATCTGCAATATATACACATAAACAAATGAAATGACAAAGTAAGTCTTAGGATTTTAATTCTAGAACAGTTCCCAATTTTCTATAGCTTGATCATAAAAGTATACCTGTCTTAGTTACTTGAAGTTGATCTTGTAAGAACATTTCTGACTTTTGAATCAACATCTTTTACTTTGGGACATTCTTTTTTGATTATACTCATTATTTGTTACACACTTTTTCTCACCTACAGCCCAAGAGTGTTCGCTGGATGATGACACCATTCTAATCCCAATTATAGTTGGTGCTGGTCTTTCAGGCTTGATTATCGTTATAGTGATTGCTTACCTAATTGGCAGAAGAAAAAGTTATGCTGGATATCAGACTCTGTAACACTAATCCATACGTGATCTCTGTTACAAAAGAAAAAAGCAAGTACAAGTTCCAACATGCAATACTGGTCAATTTAAGGTATATTTAGTTGCAGTCCAGCTCTTAGAATGGGTAGTATGGGGGATTTCAAACTTAAACAAAAAACTATAAACTACAAATTAGTTGCCTGATTTTGGTTTCTCCAACCAAGAAATTAAAAACTGTTATTTCTACAGCAAAAGATGTACAAAATCACTGGATTATAGGTTCTATTTTACTGTCTTGAGTAGTATTTCAGTGTTTTCATTTTAGACATTCAGACTAAAAATAGTTTAGAAAAAACAATTTTTGAAAGATATGTTTTTCCCTGCATGTAGTCGAGTTGGAACAACATGTTCTACAGTGGATTTGTACTTGCTCCTTTTGCTTTTTTTTTTTTTTTTGGTGTTTTTTTTTTCTGTTTTTTTTTTTTTTTTTTGTGATTTTTTTTGCAGGTTAACTTAGCTAATTTGACATTGCTGCATATTCGACCTATGAGAGATATACTAGTAGATTGGAACAGGGGCTGGTATTATTATATTCTTAGCAATAAATGCTTTTCTAATGGGTTTTGAATACATTTGTATTTATGTAGCTGTAATGACAAAAGATACAAAAGCCTTTTAAAATTTAGAATAGGTATTAATCTTATTGTTTAATTCTTTTTTTAAAAATTGGATATTTCAATATTTTAAATTGCAAGATATGAGATTATTCCAACTGGGCATTTCAATCCATTTTTTTAGGTGCTTTAGAGATAATTGCTTGCCAGTGCCAATTGAGGGCATTAGTATTTTGTGCTCATAAATTGGCCTCTGCATGCATTACTAAAATTATGCAGATTTCTCTTTAGCCTTCCAGTATTTCTTGTTGGTAGTGATATATTTTATTCTTATCTTTTTCTTAAGAAATGCCAGTATGTCCTAGAACCTAGATAACGAAGTGCACTTATACTTATAAAATAACTTGCATCTAGGCCAGGCACGGTGAGGCTGAGGCGGGCAAATCACTTGAGGCCAGGAGTTTGAGACCAGCCTGGCCAACATGGTGAAACCCCGTCTCTACTAAAAATACAAAAAATTAGCCGGGCATGGTGGCGGGCGCCTGTAGTCCCAGCTACTTGGGAGGTTGAGGCAGGAGAATCGCTTGAACCTGGGAGGTGGAAGTTGCAGCGACCTGAGATCACGCCATTGCACTCCAGCCTGGGCAACAAGAGCGAAACTCCGTTTCAAAAAAAAAAAAACAAAAACTTACTTCTAACTTAAAAGCCTTGGTCTTCTCTTAATCCATTAAAAAGTTGTTCTTTGTTTCCAGCTTGCACTGATTGCTACAACATTGCTAATTTGACTTCACATTTAAATGCTTCTGTGCTAATCAAAACTTTCATTGTTATTATTCGTTATGGTAGACTCAGTATTAATTCATGTACTTTGTGTTTAGTTTTGTGCTCTGAGAGATGCACCATAGGAGAAAGCAAAATACATCAGCTTGATGGTTAACACATCAAATATTTCTTGCTGCTTCTAGAAGTATTTTGGTGTGTGTTGCAATGTATGAGCAAATATTAAAATTGTTAATATACAGCCATATATGAAAGGTTGCTTTGGGGGTTTTTTGGAGGGGTGGATTATGTGCCTCCCATTCACTGGAAAATGAGAAAATATCTGGGTTTCGAAATTCTGATATTGAATGGATCAATACACACATACAGATGTATATATATGCACACATATATAGGCAGTTGCATGCTAGCATGTGTATTTCTATAACAATATAACTGAGTTATATTGGAATTATAAATATTTTCTGTCACTTAAATTTGTTATTTGTTTAGCCTGAAAACTATTATGGCTCAAGATCAGATTCCTGACTAACCCCTCTCTTAGAGCTACAGCTAGTGGCATTACCAGCTTAAAACACTTCTTAAAGATTAAATAAGATGTGATTTTTCAAAATTATTTTTTATTTAAACGTGTTTTAGTGTGAAATTTTTAACCTTATAAGATGGATAATGCGTATAAGAATGTAGGCCTTAACTATTTCACATGAGTCAAAACAAAGCAGCTTTAAAAAAAATAATTGGAAGCACAAGTGCGTGGCACTGACTGAATGCTGTTAATATTTCTAGAAGTTTCTACATTCAGATTATATGCCTGATTCATAGTAAAATACCTCTAATAAACACTGTTTTATAGAAAGCCTGACTTCAGTGAATATTTTTGTATTTTACATGGGCCAGTTTATATACTGCTATTTACACTATTATTTTTTCCTATAGCTACATGTTCTTTGTACCTTTTGTAGTTTTATTTGTTTTATTGGGTTCATACCTTAATGGTAACCCTCTTTGGTTTTGGGTGTTTTTCATGTGTTAGCATTTGTATAAAGAAACTGGCCTATGTAAATACTTTCCATGTTTTTCCCTCAAATGTTTAAACCACTAGTTGATGTATGGTATCTTTAGATATTTGCCTGTTTACTCAAAATTGCTTCTAAAACAATAAAGATTCTTTTATTTCTTAAGGCAATTTGCTCACATTTTTTCCCGTTGGTTAAAGTCAAGATTTTGTATGTTACATAATGGCAATTTCATTTAAAAGGAAAAACTTTAGAACTGTTTAGAAGTAGAACTAAATTATTTGCAAAATGTTCTGATGTTCCGTCTGTGTATTACTATCTGGAAGAATGGTCCCATACATAAGCTTTGACTGATGGTAGGCAGGCTATAGAATAAAGATTCACCTGGGAAGTGTTTTATAAAAATAGATTCCAGGCTCCATCCCTAGAGGATTTAACACAGTGGGTCTAGTGAGGAGACAGAGAGAGAGAGAGAGAGAGAGAGAGAGAGAGAGAGAGAGTGTGTGTGTGTGTGTGTGTGTGTATGTGTGTGTAAGCTCCCCTGCTGAACCTGATGCCAGTGACCTAGAATATTTATTTCATGATAAAAGCTTTGGAGTATCTTTTTGTACACGGTTCTCAATTCCTAAGTTGAGGTTGACATTTAATATCTCTGCATAATACACAGTAGCTTTACCTTGCAGCTTTCCATATTAGCTTTACATATTGAGCTATTGATTTGAACCTGTGTAGGATTGTGTGCTGTCTCTCTCTTACTTAGATCACCATAAAATACTTGAGCCTTCCAATTTCCATATACTGATAGCTTCCCAGTCACCTTACTATATCACATAAGAAAACTTAGCAATGTAGCTGGTAACTTTTCTCTTGATTACTCAGTTAAGCCATGTGAATGCCAGTTAGTCATCACGGCTCCAAACTCTGCAGTTAGCTACCATGTGTCTTTGGCCAAGCTGTTTCTAGTATCTTAGTTTCTTCATCCAGGGGGTGGGGGCTTTAAAATCCTGCTACTCATTTCTTTGAGTGATAGTTTGCATTTCAGAGGAATGCATCTTAGTATTTCATACTAGTATTTTAAAAAGAATCTGATAAGAAGCTATTTGTTACATATCAAGAACATACTATAAGTTCAGTGTAAGATGCACCACTTAAGTTTCCTGCAGTTTTTCAGGAAGAATTCTTATAAGACTCAGACATTTTTAAGATTATAGCATTTCATCTGTTTATTTAGGTAGATAATGTTCAATTGTCTTAGGCTTATCTTCCACCCATCTCCTTTTCTTTTACCCTGATAGCTAACTTTCTCCATCAATAATTGTCATTTCTTGTCTTTGAAACTGGTATAGATATTCATGAATGATACTGAGTAGCTTCCTGAATCTTTTCACATGCATGTGATTTATTTAAAACAGTTTGATTATACAGGTATTGATCGACTTACCACCTATGCAACTTACGACCATTCGACTTTACGACCACAACCGCTAGCCACGACTGCTCCGCGTCTGGCAGCGCAAACGTTGCCCAGCTGGGCATACGACAGTGCGGACCAGCTTCCGGCAGCACTACCATCTCCGCGTGCACCATTTCAACTGTACATATAGCCTACTCAACTTATGACCAAATCGTGTTATGATCGGTCTGCGGTCCCGACCGTGGTCATAAGTTGAGCACTAGCTGTAGATATAAAATGTATATACCAAATAAGGTGTCACCTAAGAATGTGATTCACCTAAGATGTCACCTAAGAATGTTGATTCTTCCAAAAAGAGTTTTGACTCAATTGTTTTCTTTTTTTGAGATGGAGTCTCTCTCTGTTGCCCAGGCAGGAATGTAGTGGCACGTTCTTAGCTCACTACAACCTCCGCCTTTCAGGTTCAAGCAATTCTTGTGCCTCGGCTTCCTGAGTAGCTTGGATTACAGGCAAGCACCACCACGCCCAGCTAACTTTTGTATTTTTTTAGTAGAGAAGGGGTTTTTGCCATGTTGGCCAGGCTGGTCTTGAATTCCTGACCTCAAGTAATCCGACTGCCTTGGCCTCCCAAAGTGCTGGGATTATAGATGTGAGCCACTGTGCCCTGCCTTGACCTCCCAAAGTAATGGAATTGTAGGCGTGAGTCACCGTGCCCGGCCTCAGTTGGTTTTTAAGAGGAATTTTATTAGTTTTTGTTGTAAATGTATACCTCAGCTTTCCAGTTCTTGTGCTGAAAATTGTATTTGAAAAATACCTGAACTAGCAGAAAATTGAAGATTGACAGCAATTTTAATCTACATGAAACTTCTCATTGAAATTTTAGTAGCGATGGAACTTTTTAATCTTTAAAAATCTTTATTGCTTCTGTGGCTATTAAATTCTTCTGCAAATACACTTTTCTTTTCCCTGGAATCATTTTCAATACAGTGTTAAGTATACATTAGGCAAGTAGATCAGGTTAAAATGACTTATAGAGTGAGATTTTCTTTTCTTCAGAATGTGATCCCTTTAAAGTTACTGTTTTACCAAAAATTTTTTCCCATTACCTAAATAATTTTTGAAGGTTGAATTCATAAAATCAAGTTATTATAAATTAATATTTCACATACTAATTGAGAGCATTTTAAGTAAGTGACAGTATCTAGAAAGATCTTTGTATTAGTGGAATTGCCTTTTTGAGCTACTCTGGGAATATTTGTCTTACGTGAAAGCCTTATTGGCAGTATTTATGAAAGTTGTTTCAGTACTAGGTCAAATACCCAATTTGGGAAATAGAGAACTATGAGTCTGTTGCCAGAATAAGAAATTAATCTACTAATGAATTTTTTAAAAACCAAGTTATATTAAACCCAAGGCATATGCTTTATGGTACGTGTCATCTAATAGTTTATGGGCTAGGTGGTAATTTGGGAAATTGAAGGGGAGGTGCTAACTGGGGACTCTTAACACCATCTATTCACAGGTTACATCTGGCAACCTCTTAACAGAACCAAGAAGCAAGTTAAAGAAATGATAATTGAACTGGCAGCCAAAGTCGATGTCAGAAAAGTTCATAAACTCCAGGGTTGCATTTTGTTCCTAGTTATTGCCCCAGAGGCTAGTGGGGCGGGGTAAGGGAAGGAAAGCTTGGCACATTTCTTGAATACAAGCATAATCAGAATTGCCATGCAGCCTATTTGTCCTATCTTTGACCCAGTTCTAATAAGCTTAGTTATCTGATTTATCAGTCCCTGGCAGATTGCAAGCTAGGAGGAGAACTAGGGCAACAAGACAGGAAATGGGAAGTAGAAGTAGCAGTTAACATCCTTCCTGCAAGTGTATCCAACTGTACCCTTCCTTCCTTCTCTCCAGTCTCAGAGTAGGTTTTCTTTTCCTGATTAAACTGAGGCAAACAGTTATGTCAGCAGGGTCCGTTCATATATCTTTCCCCATTACCAAGTGACCCCAGATTGTTAAGTATTGAGTTCTTATGTCTTATGCTTCTGAAATCTCATTTCTCTTACCATGTAGGAGACCTTGTACCATTCAGCATCTTCTATCTCTCAATTGCTAATGGCTGTTTCCCTCATCCTATTTAAGTTCTTTTAACCTGAAGCTGTCCTTTCTTGTCCCTGTGTCCCCCTTCTAATTACCTCCCTTTTGTCCTCTCTTAATCATTCTAAACTTCTCAGAATGAGTATTTGTTACCCTGCCCAAGTTCTTGATGTCCTAACCAGTCACTTCCCATTTTCTCTTAAACCTGCAGCAGTTTTACTCATATCTCCCACCCTTCATACTGCTAGAGCCAGTGAACATGTTTCAAAGCTCTCTAATATTATTTGCTATCTTCCCACCCGAAATGAAACTCTCCTTCCCTGGCTTCTCTGTTTCCATTTTCTACCTCCCCTTTTACTTCTTTTTCCTACTCCATTGTCTATCCTACAGGTATTGGTGTTCCCAAGGGCTTTGTCTCTGGTCCTCTTTTTATTCTGCTTCCCCTTACTGAGAAGTGTTCTTGCTCATGTTTTAACTACTACTTAGGTTCATACAGCCACTTGGTTAGGACATAGTCTTTTTTTTTTTTTTTTNGGGCTCCAGTGATCCTCCCACCTTAGCCTCCTGAATAGCTGGGACTACAGGTGCATGACACCACACTCAGCTAATTTTTCTATTTTTTGTAGAGATAGGTTCTTGATATGTTGCCCAGGCTGGTCTTAAACTCCTGGGTTCAAACAATTCTCCCATCTCGGCTTCCCAAGTAGCTAGGACTACAGGTGTAAACCATTGTGCTCAACTAAGGACACAGGTATCTTAAACTCACATGTCCAAAACTAAGCATCTTTCTCTTCCAAATATCCTTTCACCCCCTGCCCCACAGAACTACAAAAAACTGAAATACATTTATTCTTCCTCTTCTATTTTCTGTTATGATGAATGGCACCAGCATCTACATAATCAGTCAAACGTGGAATCAGAAACCATTCTATTGCCTCCTACTCCTATACCCCATACATCCATTTGGTCAATTTTGCCTTCTAATTTGATCTCCAGTCTATGCCTTCTGCTTTTCTTCTGCACTTCATTAATCCAGCTCAGAACAATATTATTGGTTACCTGAACTCTGGTGATAGAGACACCTCCTACCTTACTACTTCCATCTGCCATAACTTCTGAAATGAAATCCTGCTTAGTACCCTGCTGCTAAATCTTTTTTTTTAATCGGGATAAGGCCAAACTACCTAAGGGCATATAGTACCTTTGTGATTTGGGTCCTGGTACACTTTTTCTGCCTTCTGTCCTGCCAAGAATACCTTTTGATCCATTGTTCTAGCTATGCCAGCCTGCTTGCATTTCTCTTGAAGTGCTGTGTCTTTTTACCCTCCATATTTTTGTCTTTGCTATTTCTTATACCTGAAATGCCCTTCCCCCATTACTCGCATCGTTAATTCCTACTCATCCTTAAAATCTCAGCTCAAGCGTCACCTTTTCACAGTGTGTCTTATGTAATAAGGCTGAGCTTGAGTGTGACTCTGAAATTTTAACATGGCACTTTGTGTTGCCTCCTCCTACCACAACACAATTTGAAATTATAACCACTGATTTTTCTTGTCTGACTCTTCACACTAGACTCAGAATCTTGAGGCTAACAATTATGTCATCAGGTCCTGCTTATATCTCTTTTCCCATTAGTAAATGACCTCAGATTGTTATGTATTGAGTCCTTATCTCTGCTTTGTATGGTTGTTCATTCAGTGAGTTAATACTTAACAATCAGCAGTATTTGAAGCACTATGCTTCTTCGACATCATAACAGTTTGCCTCTGAAAGCTCATGGCCTGATCATCGAGGAAAGGCTCATTATGTTTGTTCATTATGTTCTGTTTAAGAAATCTGGGAAGTATGTGACCATGTTATATATTTTTTTCATCCCAAATGACCGCATTTTGACTTGATACTTAAAAGTGTATGGTTTGGCTATTTGGAAAATCACTTTTGTGGAACATCTCATTTGCGGATAATGAATGCCAATGACTTGCCTTGGTGTAAAAAAACAAAATATGCTTGTCTGGAAGTGCTGTCATTTTACTCAAAAATTCACAGATTTGAAAGTTTGTCACTGTTTCTGTTCTCAATTGTCCTTTCTCCACATCTAGCTCAAGACTGCAGTGCAGATGACGACAACTTCCTTGTGCCCATAGCGGTGGGAGCAGCCTTGGCAGGAGTACTTATTCTAGTGTTGCTGGCTTATTTTATTGGTCTCAAGCGCCATCATGCTGGATATGAGCAATTTTAGAATCTGCAAGCTGATTGATAATATAAAAATACATGCAAATAACAAGGTTTTCTTACCTTTCAGTTGTTAGAACACTTTGCTTCTTAAATTTGATTTGTTGAAACTTTAATTCTTTTATCAATCCCAGCATTTTGGGATCAGTTTTTGTTAATGAAACCTGTTCTCTTTGATCAGTTTAAAATCCAAAGTATAATATTTACTAGTCCTGGAGACAAACTTGTTCAAAAGAACATTGATGTGCAATGTTTTAAAGTCTATCTTAAGAAGCCTTGGCCAAATTTTGATCCTAACCTTGAAGTATGCCTTGAACTTACATGGCCATTATAAAAATAAAATATGTAGTTGTGTCTTAATAGAATTAATAAATATCATTTCACTACTGGTGTTCCGTTTCAATGTATAAGGTCTATCATGATTTAAACTCATCACTGTGCCTTTGCATAAAGTTCATTAAATATTGATGTAGTGTAAATGCCCATCAGATATGCTTAAACTTGGTTTTCAGTTGAATGAAGTAGGAAATGTCCTCAGGACCATCAGCATTTTAAAGGTTATGTGACTTTTGCTGATTTCTCTGAGTTCAAATTAAGGATGAAGTTGGTACCTCAGGTTGGTGATTTTTCCCTAGGGATGATACAGACCCGAGAGGCTCCAACAGAACTTAAACTGGCTTCAGAATTAGAGTTTTTAAGAGAATTGTTTGTTTTTCAGCAATGTAGACTGAAAAGATTCAAGCATATTTAACCACTTCCTTTTTTGTTTTTGTTTTGTTCTTCTTTGGATGCCTGATTAGTACTGAAAGATAGAAGTATTCTATGAACTAATTAGGACAGATTGTGTTGTGTTTCTCTACCTCATCTTGTTGATCTCTGGAGCATTAAAATCTATTTAGTGTTGTCATCAGAGTGGTACTTATGAAATATAAGCTAACAGCAATCTCAGAAGGGAGGTAGTGAAGCATAGCAACTAGACTCTTGTTTCTTTAAGATGGGCCCCGGTGGAGCAGTGCATAGATGGGGGTGTAAAGAGAAGCTGTTGGCATTAAAATGAGCTATACAATCAGCCCTTGTTGAAGCATATTCCATGGTATAAGAGTAGCACAGATACGAAACATAGATAAAAAAGAAAGATTAATAGATGAGAAGACTTCTGGGTTGAAGTATTATTAACGCATTGTAAGTATATATTGGCATGATCAGAGTTTCTGTAACTTTCTGATTAACAATGCAGTGTATCTTGTTGCCCAGCTGTCAGTCTCTGAGAGCTTTCAGTAAAATACAGTAAGTTATTTCAACATAGGCTAATGTAGTTACTGAATGTTATATACTCAGAACCATAGCAACATTTTTATGAATGTCAAAAGTACAAGAGGAGGAAAAGTTAAAATTAGAGGAAAAAGACAAGTTATTGCTCAGTCCTAAATCACACCAGATAACACATTTTGTTAATTTCATTAGCTATTACTGGAAAGGACCTTAAAGATTATTTACTCTAACCCCATAATTTTACGGAAAGGGGAGTGAAATTTATTGAGTTTCCATATCAAGTGGGCAACGCAACTATTATTAGCATTTTGATAAAAATTGCCCCCAATGAAATCTAGTCATTCAACAGTAAAACAGCAATCTGGTTTACACTTGAAATTATGAGACCAGAATTGGGCACTTTGGGCTTCTGTACTATGTTTTAAGTTTTTTGGTTTTTTTAAATACTGATATTGGCTTTTTCAATAGTAATATACCAAAACACTCCTATTTTGATGTCTGTTTGCTACTTCAAAACCTAATCCTCCTCAGATGGGATCATGAGCATAAGAAGAAAAGAGAAGGGAATGAACACTTGCTGACCTCCTGATGTGTATCAGATGCTTTCAAAATATAATTGTATTTAATCCTCAAATACCTTATAGGTATTATTATCCCCCTCTTGCAGAAGAGGAAAGTGAGGCCCAGTTTAAATAACTTGCCCAAGGTCCTTTGGCAAGTACTTGAAGGAGTCAAGATTTAAACTCAGCTCTGTCTGAATCTAGAACTCAAAATCTACATTGCACACATTGCTTTCCTGGTGGTTCGGCGGAATGGACTGCAATGTGTTAGATTCTGGTGTTATTCTTCCAGGCCACTGCTCAGCTAAAACTAATTGTATATAATCTGATAGCTACCTAATGCCTGTGCAAAAAAAAATATATATATATATATATATACACACACACACACACACACACACACACACACATAGTACATTCTCGATCCTTTTTTTAACTTAAATTCTATTACTTATACAGAATTCTTATTTATACTTTAATTATAGGTGTGGCAAAGGAGAAAGAGAGTAAGGAAATACACAAGCAGTGGTTTTAAGTGTGGATGATGGCTCCTTTCCCCAGTGTTATTAGACAATCAGACCTAAAGTCTTCCCATATTAGGCAAGCACAGTTATCTATTTTGGGCCCTTTCCCATTCTTCCCTTACCTTCTGCTTTTTGTACTGAGGAATTTCATGTGATTTTGGATACAGTGATAATGAGTTATTGAGCAAATAAGAAAATAGAGGTAATGCTATAAAGGACTAAGCTATGTACGCTTTCAAAATGCTTGTTTCTTGCATGCTTTTTCCTACTTAATTGCATTCTTTACTAACTTACTTTCCTTGCTGTCTGTTCTTTTCTAACAGCTGAAGAATGTTCTGCTGACTCTGACCTCAACTTTCTTATTCCTGTTACAGTGGGTGTGGCCTTGGGCTTCCTTATAATTGTTGTCTTTATCTCTTATATGATTGGAAGAAGGAAAAGTCGTACTGGTTATCAGTCTGTGTAATCAATTAAATCAAATGCTTTTTGGGTTTTTTTGCAATTAGAAGTTACTTTTCCATTGGCTAAAAGCCAGGACCAGCTGTGCAATAGATTGTGTAAGATATACAGACTAACTTCAGTGGCTTGCTAGCTGACTTGGGCATGAGTACACTTATTTAAGACAAAAAATATTAGGAACAATTTTTTTCTGTTTTTTTCTTCCTTTGTTAAAGTATAATTAAAAGAACAATTGTGGCTTATAATTTTTTAAGGCAATAATGATTTTAAGCCCTGGATCCAATTATGAAAGCATTTTTACTGATGTGTAATTTTATATGTTACAGTTACTTATATTTTACTACTTTGATGTTACTTGTAATATCAAAGTTGTTAGAGAATTTAACTTGCTTCAGGAAAAAAATTTAAGAACATAATGAATTCATTTTCATTGGTGGCAGACATGAAACTCAATTCATGATAAGACTTCCTTTCCCCACCTCCTAATTAGCATTACTTAAATCCATGTTTTTCTGTTAAGAAAGAAATGGCTTCATATTATATTTAATAGCAAAAAGTCTGGCTGTATTCTCCATTACTGTTAGTAACTACTATATTTTAACAAGGAGATTTCTTTTCCTTTTTTTATTTTTTTGTTCTGGAGTTTGAAATCTGCTGATTATCTCAGACTTGACATTTACACTGAAGGATGAAGTAAGACCTTCAGCTTTTTTAAAAAGGTGTTGATTTGGAACACCTATATGGGTTATGGTTTATTAAGTTGTTATTTAGAAAGTTTTTTTCCCCTCAGAGCCTTAACTTATTGAGAAGGTTCATTTATCCTGCACTGAAAACAAAAACTCTATATACTTTGTGTGCCTCCTGCACTCTCCAATTCCCTACATGAATATACTCTAGCTGATATTTTTCATATACTGATTTCTTTTTTCTCTCAGCAACAAGAGCTTACTCTAGAGGCTAGTGGGCCCTGATGTGTTGTCAATCAGATGGCTGCCTAGCCAAAGCTGGACCAAGACTATCCTGTAAATTTGTTGATCTTGATGTAGATTTATATCCCTGTAGGGAACTCTGATGGCTCTGGCTTCTGGAGTAAGGTACTAGAGACCGCTTATCCCCATGTTTGCTTGATTGGTTCAGCTGTCGAATGACCCTTTTATTTGGAAACATAGTGTTGAAGTTGTCTAGGGTCCAAATGGCTGCTTTGTACACCTATCATTAGTGTAAGTCAGATGTTTATTTTATCAAGCTATTTTATCTCTACATTCAACTAAAAACAAAAGTTCCCAAAGATCTGCCTTCACTTCAGATTTTTTTTTTTTTTTTTTTGGATTGAAAAAGTTAAACCTGAACCTTAACTAAAGTGAGTTGGTTATTAAATCCAAGGATTAAGTCCCAATCTACCTCTCAGCACAATGCAGATGCTCACCACTGTATTGCTGCCATTAACTCATGCCAGAACTCTTTGCCAATAACTGGAATTACAAAATTTTGTTAAAGAAAATTTATCAAAATCTTCCTTTACTGTCTTGTCTATATGTACATCTCAAAAACATATATTCCAAACTGGAGTAGAAAGTTAGATTGCTCAATTACAGCTCCTCTAGAACTCTATAGCTCTGACATGCAGATTCACACTCTTCTCTATTTGCTAAGTACGTAAAGAATGTTTTCTTTTAACATGTTCTCTTTGGAGAACAACTGCTTGTTATAAAAGCATTTGGTTAAAATGATGGCACCATAAAGAATAGTGGCTTCATTTCAATACATATTTCTAAGATGATTGTCTAGAAGCCAGATTAATTAAATCAGCTTGTGACCTCGCTAAGCATATACATTGGAAATTCAGATACATTCAAAATTATGGGTTCATTTACAAGCATTCTACATTTTGGGCATAAGACTAATATCACTAATTCCTCAATAGTTATCATGGCTCTGTCTTAATTAATTAGAAAATATGTATATTTAATTCTTTGAGAATTAAAATACAGAATATTAACAGAGGGTTAAAAACTGCTTCAACTCCAATAAGATACAGAAAGCTCAAAATCTATGAGCTGAGTGATCAATTAGCTTTGCTTGCTGAGTTCATTTTTATGTCAACACAACAGTGGATCAGACAGTATGACTTTGAACTCATGAATGTAAAGAATTGTTTTTCATCTAAGCTGCTTTAGAAGGACTGATCTTGCTGCTAACTAAAGTTTTGGATGTATCAGTTTAGAGAACTAATTAATACCTGCAAAATAAAACATACTGTGGTACTCCTGTTTGATCTAGTATGTGTGGTTTTAGATTGATGGATTAAAAAATAATAAAGATCATACATTCCATGCCACTATGGATAACCTCATTTTTATTCCATATGCCCAGCCTTAAGAGCTTATAGTTAATTGTGTTAATTTAAGTTCCTTAAATTCTAGTCTCTTGGATTGTCAACAGGAATCATAGGATCTCATAGGTCTGCAATGTAACCAAGTCCCGTCATTAGGAAGGCACTAGTACAGAACCTTTTTAGTACAGACATCTCAAATAGGGAGGCCTACATAGTCATGGAAATTACAAGGAATCATCAAAAACAAAATGTGGAAATCTATCAAATGTAAGAACATCTTAACAAATGTACTTTCAGCATATGTCTGTCTGCATTGATGAAGTATACTCATTGTTGAAGTTTATTTCATTCTGGGTGAGATATACATCAGGGATATGGCGTGATATGGGGAGGAGCTATCCATTTTCTGAAATTTTTTTTTAAATTCCTTACAATCCAGTCTAATGCTCAATTTTTATATAATTGGATAAAATGACAACACATACATAAACATGCTCCTTTTTACATAAGGGGTATTTTTGGTAGGAGAAGGAATTAGACATTGGCTCCCTCCATAGTTCCAGAACATTAGGGTTTCATTTCCTGAAAAACATTTAGTAGCTTTTAATTAAGTCAAAAAATGGCCTTCATAACTCTGCTACCTCACGAGGCCTCTGAAAGAAGCACTTTAAGATGACTGATATCAGGAAGAGTCGTTCGATATATGTTGCTGTGAGGGTTACCATGCATCTAGAAAGTCAACTTGGAGGGTCATCTTTGTAAGTTCAATGTGTATACTTTTTGAATGCCAGAACTGCCTTTAGAATTCTGATGAAATGTTTTTTCTTTCCTTTGTTTTTACTGTCTGCATGTATTTTGAAAGCAGTGTAAGCTTGGGTTCCTTTAATTTCAAGAGGTATGCATAATGAACAGGAGAAATCTTGCCATACAATGCATCTTTAGTAGGAAAAAGCCATAATTTTATTGAGCAGTTACAGTATTGTGCGCTTTAAACACACTATTTCATTTGATACATCAACTCTCTGACGTTGGGGGCATCATTCCCAGTTTCCAGATGAGATGACTGAGGCTTGAGTTGGTTACTTAACCAAAGTCACACAGGAGTAAGTGGCAAAATGCACATTTGAGCGCAGTTCTGTTTGCCCTCTAAAGACCATGCACTTACTTAACCACCATACATCCTGCCTTTCACAGAAACAATAGATTTTTTTAAAGCAAATGCCTTCCATTAAATGGTTACAGAAACCCGACTTCTGTACTCTTCTATCTTGTATGTAGTTGCCTTATAAATGTTTTCCAATATTCTTAAAATAACTTGAGTTTTATCCAGCCCATTTGTGGGGCCAACGGATGTTGTGGCAGCATGCCTTTTAGAAAATCAAAACCAATGCCAGTTTGCACTGTACCTCATCAGTAATATTAAGCCCCGAAGG
Source organism: Cebus imitator (assembly GCF_001604975.1). Lineage (NCBI taxonomy): Eukaryota > Metazoa > Chordata > Mammalia > Primates > Cebidae > Cebus > Cebus imitator. The sequence continues at coordinate 180,130 of NW_016107895.1, read as the reverse complement.
TCACTTTTTTTCAGGGTAGCCTTATCTAGTTATTCTGATCACGTATCATTGTCATTCTGCCCTCAAACTCTTCTGCACCATGAATCATTTTGACTGTACATTAGTGTGAAGAGAGTAAATGTGTCTCTCTTCTCACTTTCCTTAAATAAATCCCATTCATACTCCTTCCCATTGTCCCTCAGCTGTAAGTGCAGTGTAGCAATGTCACTCAACTATCTTTGCCAGGTGGTTCTGAACCCTATTAATACACAGTTCCTATTCCCCAATTTAAGGCCTTCTGGGAAGGGTTTCGAGAAATTTGTTTTTTGTTTTTGAGACAGAGTCTCTTTCTGTCACACAGGCTGGAGTGCATATTCTCATAAATGGGTGTTAAACAATGAGAACACATGGACACAGGAAGGGGAACATCACATACCAGGCCTATCGGGGGGTAGGGGGCTAAGGGAGGGATAGCATTAGCAGAAATACCTAATGTAGATGACGGGGTGATGGATGCAGCAAACCACCATGGCATGTATATACCTATGTAACAAAGCCGCATGTTCTGCACTTGTACCCCAGAACTTAAAGTATAATTTAAAAAAAGGGTTGAACTTAAGATATCAGTAAAGTTTCACTTTCAGCACACACACAAAAAATTTTTTTCTAGACAGAGTCTCGTTCTGTTGCACAGGCTGGAGTACAGGGAGTAATCTCGTCTGATTGCAACCTCCGCCTCCCAGTTTCAGGTGACTCTCATACCTCAGCCCCCTGAGTAGCTCCCAAGTAGCTGGGATTACAGTCATGAACCACTACACCTGGCTAATTTTTGTGTTTTTAGTAGAGACGGGGTTTCACCGTGTTGGCCAGTCTTGTCTCAAACTCCTGACCTCAGGCAATCCACCTGCCTCGTCCTCCCAAAGTGCTGGGATTACAGGCGTGAGCCACTGTGCGCACAGTTGGTTTCAAGAAATCTTTACCTGCAATGTTTCCAGCCCTAATCTTCGACAGCCCCCATGCCCCTCCCTCCTCATCTACTACTTTCCTATACTTACTTCAGCCATACTGACCCCCTTGCTACGCCTGGCTAATTTTTGTTTATGTTTGTATTTTTGGTAGAGACGAGGTTTCACCATGTTGGCCAGGCTGGTCTCGAACTCCGTACCTCAAGTGATCTGCCCACCTTGGCCTCCCAAAGTGCTGGGATTATAGGCATGAGCCACCACACTCAGCCAATGTTAGCTTTTTATTTATATCAATCTGGACTTCTTCCTAAAGATGACAGATGTCAGCTGTTTAGATAAGATCATAGAAGGAGGAAATAGAATAAGGCTGAGATAAAACCTTAAGGAACAAAAATCTACTCAGACTGGTTTAAAAAGAAAGAATGAATTGTGAAGCTATAGGGTAAGGCTCACAGAATCCAATTGAAGGAAGTACATCTTGGACTCAAAGGAATACAGAATTAGATTATAAATCTTCAACTGAGAGAATACATGGGTGTATTCTAGACTATGAAGAAAATTTAGAAAAAAAATGAAAAATGAGTAATAACTTGCACTGTATTTGTTAAAATGTATTATAAAGCTATAATCAGATGTTAGAGGGGTATGAGAATAGACCAACAGCTCAAAGGATAAGTCACAATATACACACACATATATATACACTAGTATGTATATATATGTGTGTGTATATATATATATTTGGTATTTGATAAGGATGTTCTTTTTAGATAAGTGGGGAAAGAATGGAACATTTGAAAATGATGCTGAGGGCCAGGCAAGGTGGCTCATGCCTGTAATCTCAGCACTTTGGGAGGCCAAGGCAGGTGGATCACTTGAGGCGAGGAGTTCAAGACCAGCCTGGGCAAAATAGCAAGACACTGTCTCCAAAAATGTGTATAAACAAATGAATAGCTGGACGTGGTGGCACATGCCTGTATTCCCAGCTACTCAGGTGGCTGAGGTGGGAGGACCGTTTGAGCCTAGGAGTTTGAGGTTGCAGTGACAGAAGGAGACCCTGTCTCAAAAAAAATAATTTAAATTAAAAATAATATGATGCTGAGATACTAAGATACTGGGTTAGTTATTTGGGGTAAAATACACTTAGTCTCCTACCTCACAATACCAAAATAAATTCAAGGATAAGTAAAGTTTAAAAAAAACCTATAAAATATATAGAAGAAAATATAATGGTTGTTTATTTTATCTCAAAATAAAGACCTTCCTAAGAATAGAAGAAAAAGAAGAAATGGCAGTGGAAAAAAGATTTCAATATATAAACACTTAATATGTCAGATCACTAAAATGCTACCAGACACAAATTTACAGGTAAGCTACAAACAAGGGAAAATATTTGCAATCTTAAGTATGACAAAGAATTAAGGGGATACTTTTACTGTCAAATAAATACAAACAAGATAAGATGAATATTCCCTGAATAAGCTGGAATAAGGACATGAATAGCAAAATTATGACAGAAGAATTGAAAATAGACAAGCAACTTGAAAAAATGTTCCACCTCCCTAGTAAACAAAGAAATACAGGTTGAGTATCCCATATCTGAAATGCTAGGGACCAGAACTGTTTTGGATTTTAGATTTTTTTAAGATTTTGGAATATTTGCATTGTATTTGCCAGCTGAACATCCCCAATCTGAAAATCTGAACTGCCCCAATGAGCATTTCCTTTGAGCATCATGGCGGCACTCAAAAAGTTTTGGGTTTTGGAGCATTTCAGGTTTGGGATTTTTGGATTACAGATGCTCAGCCTGTATAAACTAAAACAAGGTATTTTTCAAACTGGCTAATGTATTTTTAGTGATAATATTTACTCTTGGCTACGGTACAAAAAACTGTGCACTAACAATGTTGGGAGTGAAAATAAAAATTTGGAAACAATTTTTAAGTGCCCAGTAAGATCGAACTAGGTAAGTACATTGTGAAACATTGACATGACGAAATGTTACAAAGCCATTTAATATCACAATATCAAAAATGAAGAATATGAGACTGTGGTTGTGTCTTAGTGTTAAGTGAAGAATGAGCATCAGAAAGAAATACGTACCATTCTGTTTTGGTAAGTAAATCTCTCTACCTCTATCTCTCTACATATCTACATCTAACTACTCATCTACCACCCAAAAAGTGTTTCTCCCTATCCTTATACCTTACCACATGCTTGGTACATAGTCCACCACAGGAGGTTCCAGATTGGAGCCATTACTTCTACAGTTGAGGAGGCCACAAAAGAATGTGTACTGTGTTCTGTCTTGGTATATATGTATGTATATCTGTAAATATATGTGTGTATACAAATACATCAAAGTATAAACAGCAGTCACCTCCAGGTTTTTGGATTATGGGTGGTGTGAATTGCTTTTCATAGTTCTCTTTTGATAAATGCAGTCTATTTTGATCATCAGAAGGGCCTCAGGAAAATGATTTCCCAAGAGAGTGGATTTAAATCTCCTTGGTTCTTTCCTGTGTGTCTTGGTTTTTAGTGTTGGTGTTAGAAAAGGAGGTAGTGGAAGGAGAGGATTGGGGACATGGCTCCTAGGGGTATTGGCCTGGTTCTTTCTTGCGTTCTGCATGTAAGTGAGAGCTGGCCCCATGAGAGGACAAAGCCTCCGCTTCTACCAGATATCAGGGCACTCTCCTCATTTGAAACATGTTTTTATCAAGAAAAATTCCTTTATCTTACATTGTTCATTAGTCCAGTCACTTAGCCTTGATCACACGCAGCTCTCCCACCCCCTCAGGAATACAGAAGCACACTTATCCATCACTCTATTGTTCTCTCCTGCGATGGCTGAAAGGTGCTTCTCCCCATTCCTACATATTGTCTGCAGAGGTTTCCACAGCAAGGGTCTGAATTGGAGCCACTACTTGCAGCTGAATGAGGCATCAGAGAGAACTGGGTTCAAATACCTGCTCTGTGCAACCTTGAACAAGTTTCTGAATTTCTCCAAGCCTCAAAAAGTGTTCCCTTCCCCTACCCTCGGGGTTCTGCTTTGTGATGCTGGAGTAATGAATGTAAGGGTTGCCTCCCGATTGCCCATTCATACCATTGAGTGTTGATGGCATGGGTCTTAGTGGGGGTGGGGATGGGGACATGCCAACTATTGCATGCTGTCCATCTCCTGCATCTCTGTCTCAACACCCCTAGGAGACATGTACCCAATCCTTTCCTGCCATTTCCTTTCCTAGCACCAATACAATCCATAGCAATAAAGCCTGACTGTTTTGGCACCTCAACCCACTTCCCTTTCTACCATACTCTCTCTACGACTCAAATTTCCTCCATTATTGTCAACTCTATGGGTCAAGTTATTGACATACCCTATTAACTGCTATTAATTGGTAAGGGTAAAAGGGTAAGGCACTGTGTTATAGTAGAAAATGCATGGAGTTTGGTGCCAGGCAAATTGGAGTTTGAACCTAGGCTTCACCCCATTTCCCAAATGAATGACTTTGGGTAGGTGATTAAGTTGCCCCATCTGCAAAGTAGAGTAGAATGTCCTCCTTGAAGAACTGTTAATGGGGGTAGCTATTATACCTATAACTTTACAGAGATGTGATGGTTACCAACAGGATAATGGCCATAAAGTCTCACATACAAGGCACTCAATGGTTTGAGTAAGCAATCGGGAGAGGCATCCCTCATATTCATTACCCCAGCAACACAAAGCAGAACCCTGAGGGTAGGCGAAGGGAACCAACTCTTTCTGGGACTTGAAGAAATTCAGAAACTTGTTCGAGGTTGCACAGCTAGTGAATACAGAGCAGGTATTTGAACCCAATTCTCTCTGGAGTCAAAGCTCAGGCTCTTCCCACAAACGCCTCACTTACTGCCTTTACCAGCATGTGCACATCCCAGAACAAAGGGAGAATTGACAGCCAACTTCAGTGATTCTGGCATGTTACCGTGAAAAAAGTCAGCCCTGATATGCTGGGTAATCACACTGAGCTACATAAAAAGCTATGCACAGACCTTTATACATTTCAGTGGACATCAGAGTATATTGTGAAGCTCTAAATAAACCAGCTATAATGAGAACTAGGGTGATTTGTTCACATTACACTATGGATGAAAACAAAAGTTCTCAAACTTCAGTGTGCATCAGAAACACCTGCTGGGCCCCAATTCCAGAACTTCTGGCATCAGGAAGTCTGAGTGGGGCCTGATAATTTGCATTTCTATCAAGTTCCCAGGTGATCCTGGTGCTTCTGGTCCAGAAACTACACATTGAGAAACACATAAAAATGTACTGTAACACTCCCAAGTCTCATCTGTGTCTCATCTTCCAAAAATTCCAAGGAGCTATAGGTACATGAGTATCACAGAATCTTAGCTGCCAATCCAGAAACCCTAGCTTTGGTTTTGCTGTCCCTGATGGACACTTTCCCCTCCAGTGCTCCAAAGTAAGTAACCAAAGCACTCCTGGTAATCATGACTCTCAGGGAAGTGAGAATGCTGCTGGTGGGGCAGGGCCACTTTTGTTCTCTGTCCCTACTCCTGTGCCCATACCAAGCAGGTAGCTGGCCTCCACTCCCCTTCACCTCAGGGAACATTTGTCTTGTGAGCAGGCAGGCTACAGCCTGACTGCTTTCCAGAATTCTGAGCACCTTGATAGGATTATGCATAGGAGAGAGGGGACATGCCTTGGCAGGCAGAAATGCAGGAGGGAAGTTTCTGCACATGAGACATCAGGGGACTTTAGGGAGACAGTATCTCAGGAAATGGCTTATTGGTACACAGGAGGCTAGACCCCAGGCATCAGAGCTCCAAGCCTAGGTAGAAGCATCTTCCTCACCTGACCCCTCATGCTCCACCAGCCCTGGAGCAGTCTGCCCTGGAGCAGTCCCACCTTCAAGGGACCATGTGGACAGTGAGGGTAGCAGGGACAATCACGATGGACTGAAGGTCCCACAGAGGTGCCCCTAATCCTTGGGTAACTTGTTGGAAGAGGAAGAGCCCTCCAGTAGTGAATGAGATTGAACTTCAGCGGGATGGAGGGAAGATACAGATTTAAGCTGCCACCTCTGAGCAAACCTGCCTTGAGATACACACTACATAGAAGACACAGCAGTCAAGTGCACACTCTTTATTACTAGTTAGGATCAGAAAAGCCTTGACGAAGGTTGATCTTGGTGAGGTGGGTGGGATCCTGTGGGGAAACTCAAGGATACCTTTAGCTCAGATTGGAGGTAGAGCTAACCAACCACCCCTAGCTCCCTTCTTGCTTTTCAGCAGCTGCCATGGGGAGCAGAGAGCCTGCAGAGAATACGCGAAGAGGAAGAGAAGGGGCCCAGAGGCATTCCCATGATTGCTCGTCCCAGTCCAGTTCTATTTTTAACCCACTTAGTCCTCCCAAGAGAAGCACCATCCAGAGCCTTGTGCCCCTGATGTCTGTCCTTGGAATCCATTTTGTTCTCCATCCACTGTTGACTGGAAAGGGATTTGGGATGGGGTAGCCCAAGGCTGAGGGATACAGTGCATAGCCAATACCCCTTACCCTCAAGCACTGTCTTTCTTCAAGACACCCCGGTGGTCTTCCAGTCAGGCTGGTGGGCAACCAAGAAAATGCCTGCTCCTCTCAAGGGGGGAAATCAGCAGACAATCAGAAAAGCCCTGCCTTCACTTTCCTAATATTTGCCACTGCCCATTCATTTCCATTGAGACTAAAGTGATGAGCAGTTCAATCACTCAAGGCCTTTCATGAAAATTTCTTTGACTCTGCCCCGAGAGTTACAAGAATAGATGTTATTTCAACTGGGTTTATCCAAAGGCCACACTATGTGCAAGGCTACAAAGACACCCCTGATCTACACTGTATTTAAAATTAGGCTTTCTTGGCTGGGCGCCGTGGCTCACGCCTGTAATCCCAGCACTTTGGAAGGCCAAAGTAGGTGGATCACCTGAGGTCAGGAGTTCGAAACGAGCCTGGCCAACATGGTGAAACCCCGTCTCTACTAAAAATACAAAAAATTAGCCAGGCATGGTGGTGGGTGCCTGTAATCCCAGCTACTTGGGAAGCTGAGGCAGGAAAATCAATTGAACTCAGGAGACAGAGGTTGCAATGAGCTGAGATCATGCCATTGCACTCCAGCCTGGGCGACAAGATTAGTATTTTGTCCTTTTATCTAACCAAACTCATCCAATTGGATTATAATGTGTGCACCAGATAATAACATGTAATTATAGTTTCTAACACATACTATGCCATCAATGACTATTTGGTCAATAAATTAATGAAGGAAATTAAACAAACTTGCTATAATCTCTAAAATTTAATTCTATTTTCCCAACCCCCTTTGAACTCAGCTATATCAATCCCCTTTCTCCAATAGGATTAAGTTATAAAGAAATCTGTCTGCTCTCCCTTGTTCCAAAATATATGCAGCACATCTCCTCCCTGATTCTTTTGCATTATTTTCAGCACCAGCCAGTTGAGGTGTCACTGAGGTGAAGGATGCTGAGAGTCAGAAGGGTATTTCATGAGGTTTCACATTCTGGAGCCAGGTCATCTTCAGCTTCATGCAAGATTCCTGGAGCTTAGAGACACAAAAAACAGGCCCTCACATATGAATCTTATAAAATCAAACAAATATGAACACTGCCATAGTTTGCAATATAACAATAGCAATCTCAAGGAAAAAGCAATGTTCTAGAACATAATGTGTCTTATGTTCTAAAAACATGGCTATTCCCAGCCAAAAACCTGGTGTTGAGGAGAGAGGAGGTTAGGAGAATGCAGAAAGAGAAAAAGCGAACGCTCCATAACATCAGCTTTAGGGTGTCAGCCAGTTAGTAGCAGCCACCCAGGGTCCACCACCTGTAAACTTAAATGCAATTGGACAGATTGTCCTTTTAAAGATTGATGTATTCAATAGAATCTCATCTTTCTTGAAAACAACACTCAGCTGGGCATGGTGGCTCACACCTGTAATCCCAACACTTTGGGAGGCCAAGGCAGGTGGATCACCTGTGGTCAGGAGTTCAAGATCAGCCTGACCAACATGATGAAACCCTGTCTCTATTAAAAATACAAAAAATTAGCTGGGCATGGTGGCAGGCACCTATAATTCCAGGTACTCAGAAGGCTGAGGCAGGAGCATCGCTTGAACCTAGGAGGTGGAGGTTGCAGTGAGCCAAAATTGGGCCATTGCACTCCAGCCTGGGCAATAAAAGCAAGACTCTGTATTTCCAGCTTAGACCCTTCTTGATGATCAGATCCATATCTTTTTCTTCCTTTGGCAGATAATTGTTGAATGCATAGTAAATCCACTGGACAAAAAGTAGTGGAAAATATTGAAAAGTCCTGGCCTTCATGCTGTTTATATCCCATGGGTGGAATAATAAATGAAAAAAGTAAATAAATAGGTAAGGTAATAATAAATTGTGGTATATGGCCAGGTGCAGTGGCTCACACCTGTAATCCCAACACTCTGGGAGGCCAAGGCGGGTGGATCACTTGAGCCCAGGACTTCAGGACCAGACTAGGTAACATGGCAAAACCCTGTCTCTAACTTTTGAAAGTGCAAAAAATAGCCAGGCATAGTGGTGTGTGCCTGTAGTCCCAGCTACTCAGGAGGCTGAGGTGGGAGGATTACCTGAGCCTGAGAGATCGAGGCTGCAGTGGGCCATGATTACACCACTGCACTCCAGCCTGGGTGACAGAGTGAGATCTTGTCTCAATAAATAAATAAGTAAATTATAATATATGCTGGCAAGATAATATATAAATTGATATGAGAGATAGGGATTCTACAAGGGTTGAAGTTGTACCATGTATATAAGGAGTTTAGGGAAGGTCTCTTTGAGATGACATTTGAGCTGAGATCTAGAACTCCAGCAGCAAAAGTCTTGGTGTAGAAAAAGCTTCAAATCTCCAAGAAATAGAGAAGATCTCAGCTGGGCACAGCTGGGATTACCCCAGCACTTTGGGAGGCTGAGGCAGGTGGATTGCTTGAGCTCAGGAGTTCAAGACCAGCCTGGGCAACATGGAGAAAATCCATCTCTACTAAAAATACAAAAAATAGCTGGTCATGGTGGCACACACCTGTGGTCTCAGCTGCCTGGGAGCCTGGGGTGGGAGGGTAGTTTGAGCCAGGAGAAGCAGGGCTGCAGTGAGTTGAGACTGTACCACCACACTCCAGCCTGAGTGACAGAGTGAGAGGCTGTTTCAAAAAAAGAAAGAAAGAAAGAAAAGATCTCTGTGTGACCAGAACATGATAAGTTTGGAAGAGAGTGAAATGAGACAATGTTGAGGACATACATAAGCAAAGATGTTATCTTGCATGGCCTCAGAAGCAATAGTAAGAAGACTGAATTTATTCTAGGTGTGAGGAGGTGACATTGTAGTGTTTTTAGTGATAGCATCATCAGATTTGAAACATTTTACTCTGAATGTGGCATGGAATAGAGATTATATAGAGATTAAGAATATAAATTGGGATGATAGTGTGGAAGAAACTGTTGCAATTGACAAAGCAAGTATTAATAAAGATTTTGTTTAGTCTAAAGTGGTGTTATTGGAGATGAACACCATCTCCAGTAACATGTGGAATGGTGCTCATCTGGGAAGAGGTTGAGAATATATTTTGAAAGTAAACTTGACAGGCATTATAGATTGTTTGTCTCGGGGGTTGTAAAGATTGAGAGAAAGAAAGGAGATAAAAATGACCTATAGTTTTTAAGTTTGAGCCAAGTGGGTGAATGGTGGTACTGTTTCTGAGATGGAGAAGATTGAGAAAAGAAAGGAAAAAGCAAGAGTACTCCTTATATATTTTTATATTTTTTAGTTTTAAATTTATTTATTTTTATTTTTTTGAGACAGGGTCTTGCTATGTTGCCCAGGCAGATGGCAAACTCCTCGGCATAAGCAGTCCTCCCACCTCAACCTTCCAAAGTGCTGGGATTATGGGCATGAGCCACCATGCCAAGCCCAAGAGTACTGTTTCACAGATAATGGTTTGTGATGTCTCTTAGCAACCAGGGTAGAGCTATCAAGTAGGCCTTCTGGGATTTAAAGGTCTGGAGCACAGGGAAGAAATTGTGTTGGAAATATAAATTTGGAAATCTATTGATGATATTTGACAACCGTGAACCGGAATGAGACCCCCTAGGGAGAAGACAGTCACATAGTGATGAGTTGAAAACAATGGACTGAGTCCTGGAGCACTCCAAAGGTTAGAACCATAGTTACAGTCAATCATTAAAAGTGCAAAGATGATCCCATGTTAATTTTGATTTAACCTTTAACATCAGATAATTATGGTGATGTATGCTATTTCAGCCATTGAAAAATATGAAAAACTCCCCAGATAATTTTATGTAGCTATAATCACACCCAATGAGAAAAATATTATCAAAAAGAATGCTATTGGGAGAGAGATCCAAGATGGCTGATCACTAGCAGCTCGGGATTGTAGCTCCCACTGAAAGCACAGAGAACGAGAGGATGCCACACTTTCAGATCAATTTTTGTTGCTCACGCACCAGGAGATTCCCAGCAGAGGAGCCCCACGGGTCACCAGCGCAACTCTTGAGGCTGGTGAGGCGGTTTTGCCACTGCCTTGGTGCAGCGGTTCTTGGTGCAGAGTCAGAAAAGCACCATCAATCTTAAAGCTGCTGTTTTGGGTTGCTCAGATTTTAGCACCGGGAATCAACAAGTTGGACGTCCATTCAGAAACCCAACTATAAAGACGGTAATTATAAAGAC
>NW_016107895.1:163276-167533 GCF_001604975.1 Cebus imitator | reverse complement strand
TGCTATTGGCCCATCTTATTTATAAATATAACTGCAAAGAGATTGCACTGACATTTCTATGTTATTTTTGTTTAATATCCAAAAGCAATTCCTTGTGAGATTCTTGCATTATACATGTAGTAGTATAACTTTTGAAGGTATGTTATAAGTTAAAGATGTACATTATAAGTTAAAGATGTCTATTCCACACCATAGAAAAACATGGACAGCTCACACGTTCATTTTGTGAAGCCAACACAATTTTAACAGTCAATCAGAAAAATAGTGTACAAAATATACTGACACATCTGCAAAAAATCTACATAAAATATCTGTAAAATTACTGTATCAACATTCCTGTGGCAGATATTGTTGGTTAATAACTAACAACAAAGCCCACCCTTTTGCTAACACAACCTACACATTGCTCAGTGAGTGGCAAGCCCTGGATAGCACCTCATGATTGGTTTCAGCCAATGTTCTTCTTTGTCAGTGACTGGTTTAGGGGCAGACATGTAACCCTGTGATACTCAGTAAGATACATCAGGAATTTTTCTGGGGGTTTCCAGGAAAGATTTTCTTTTGTGATTAGAGGACAAATAAAGTGAAATCCATTCGCCATGAGTCCCAATCCTTTATGTTTGTGATGCAAGTATAAGAGCATGTTGTTTGGAGCTGCAGGAGTTACCTTGAGACCATGAGAAGAGACATGTCAGACATATATTGTGACCATCATACAGAAATAGGGTGAATCCCCACCCAAAATTTGGTTCAGAGGTCAAGACTGATGGAACCACACATGCACTAAGAAGGTACAAAAATGTTTATTACTTACATAATGCAGCTTTCTGGAGAGAGCAGCTAGGCCACCCAAGTTGATTTAAAAATTGCTTGAGAGAGCAAAGAAAGGGGCTTGGAATTTTAATTGTGGTTAGGGATGGAACTCGGGTGAGGGTTTCTGTGTGTGGGCAGGGGCTTGTATGGTTTGAAACTCCTGCTGGCACCAAAGGAGGGAGCACTAAGCCTTTCTTACCAAGTTGCCCAGATGTGAGGCATAAAGGGAGAGTGAAGGGTGAGGTTTAAAAGCTGTTAGTAGTCAAACAACAAAAAATGGAGTCCGGCTCTTCATTATAATTTACCCCTGATGTTTGAGTGATGACAAAACTATAACATGCTTATTTAATTGAATTTGAACTTGTTTAAATAGCTGTTGTGGGACTCTATAAGACCTGAATCCCGTAACCTATAAGGAAGGTGAAAATTTCATTGAATGCCTTGTTTTAGAGCCCAGCATTTGCCTTCATGGAGAACCTCTGTTAGGGCAATATGTAAGAAAAATGTGGGGTTGGAGCCCCCACACAGAGTCCCCACCAGGGCACTGCCTAGTGGAGCTGTGAGAAGAGGGCCACTATCCTCCAGACCCCAGAATGGTAGATCCACTGACAGCTTACATGATGTGCCTGGAGAAGCCACAGACATCCAACACCAGCCTGTAAAACAGCTGGGAGGGAGGCCGTACCCTGAAAAGCCATAGGGGTGGAGCTGCCTAAGACCATGGGAGCCCACCTCTTGCATCAGCATGCCCCAGATGTAAGACATGAGGTCAAAGGGATCATTTCGGAGCTTTAAGATTTAATGACTGTCCCGCTGGATTTCAGACTTAATTCGAGCCTGTACTCCCTTTGTTTTGGCCGATGTCTCCCATTTGAAATGGGAGCATTTATCCACTGCCTGTACATCCATTGTATCTTTGAAGTAACTAACTTGCTTTTGTTCTTATAGGCTCCTAGGTAGAAGGAACTTACCTTGTCTTAGACTTTCGACTTGGACTTTTCAGTTAATGCTGAAATGAGTTAAGACTTTGAAGGACTATTGGGAAGGCATGATTGGTTTTGAAATGTGAGGACATGAGATTTAGCAGGGGCCAGGGGTGAAATGATATGGTTAGGCTTTGTGTCCCCATCAAAATCTCATCTTGAATTGTAATCCCCATAATCCCCATGTGTCGTGTTGAGGGAGAGACTGGCAGGAGGTAATTGGATCTTGGGGTCAGTGTTCTTCATGCTGTTCTCTTGATAGTGAGTGAGTTCCCATGAGATCTGATGCTTTTATAAGTATCTGACAGTTCCCCTGTCACACATTCACTCTCTCTTTCACCTGCTGCCATGTAAGACATGTCCCTTCCCCTTCTGCCATGATTGCAAGTTTCCTGAGGCCTCCCTACCCATGTGGAACTGTGAATCAATTAAACCTCTTTTATTTAAAAATTACCCAGTTTTGAGCAGTTCTTTATAGCAGTGTGGAAAGAGACTAATACAGATATGTAGACTTGTTAATTAAAATCGCCAAATAGTAACTGCTTTTCAAATAGTGACAGCTCTTCCTTCACACAAACAACCACCCAGTGGGCATGTATATTGCACAAGGTATGATCTTTCCCATTAGCACTCTATAGAATAGTGGCCAATGCTTGGTTGAAACCCATAGTCAAACAGTCTCAGGATATGACTATTTCCCCTAAGCCTAGCATCAGTCACAGTTGATGCTGGAATCAAGACAGATGATTCATTCTAAGACACACAGACAGTTCTGAGCCAAGACACACAAGCCAGAGTAACTTTAAGGATGGCCTCAGTACCATGCTCCTGTTTCTAAACATCAGTTGATTATTGAAACTTCTGACTTAGGTCTGTTAAATCTATAACAGAGGTTCAGTAGAACTCAGCAAATCCAGCACAACTCAGCAAATCTTTGCACAACTCACAGTGCAAGCTAGTCAGCAGGCAGTAGCTTGGAGCGCATGCTTACCATCAGGTAGCAGAGTCAGTTAGAAAATCAAAGTAAGAGAAGAGGGATACCTGGTAGTGGTGGTCATTGTCTCAACCTCCTGCTAATTGTACCGACTATTGACAAAAACAGGATGGATCGCCACCCAAAATTTGGTTTTAATGTCAAGACTAATGATGCCATCAACACATCAAGAGGACATGAAAGGTTTATGACTTACATAATGAGGCTTTCTAGGACAATCAGAGCAGACATCACAAGATGATCCATAAGTGGGTTGATAGAGCAAGGAAAGGAGGCTGGATTGAGATTTTTATGGTGGGGAGCGAGTAGGCTGAGTTGAGTGTTCCTGTGCATGGGATGGGGCCTGCATAGATTCAATCTATGGCCAGTACCAAAGGAGAGAGATCTAAGGCTTTCTTAACAGCTGGCCAAGATGTGAGGCACAAGAAGAAGGGAGAAATGCGCTTTAAAATCTATCAGAATTTAAGCTTCAAAAAATGGAATCAAACTCTTGATTACAACATACTTCTGATGACAGCATGGAAAAGTGAGAGAACTGGGCTCCTTGATCATGTTATTCAACCTCTAAAATGACCTTGGAACCACCTGCCTCAGATTTATAGTGCTGCTTAATAATTCAATGTCTTTATGGTTGAGGATAATTTTAGCTAGGCTGTCTGCTATTTGCAGTCAAAAGAACTCTGGATGATACAATGTTGAAGATATAATCAATTACTACCATGTTGGATATATTCAGGGAATACAGGGACAATATAACAAATTCATGAATGTAATTCACAATGAAAATAAATTAAAGGAGAATATCATAGGGTCATATTAATAACACACTTAAAATGCTTTCACAAAATCCAGTAACTATCCTTAATAAAAACACGAGGTAAACAGAAGCAGAAAGCACCTACCTAAAAACTCCTTACTAAAACTAACAACAAATATCAATCTAAAGAATGAAACAATAATAATGTTTTAAAGATAATCAGAAATTACACAGGAATGCTATTACAATTATTCCACATATTCTTTGAGGTTCCAATAAATGCAATAAAGGAAGAGAATGGTATAGCATAACAACTACTGAGAATGATATAACTTTTTCTAGTGTGAGTGAATACCCAGAAGATGCAAGAGACATTATAAAATACCATTACAGTTAATACAATTGTTAAGATTGCAGGACACAGGGTAAACATAAAAAATATGTTCTCCTGGCTGGGTGTGGTGGCTCATGCCTGTAATCCCACCACCTTGGGAGGCCAAGAGGGGAGCAGGTCACCAGGTCAGGAGTTCGAGAACAGCCTGGCCAATATGGTGAAACCCCATCTCTACTAAAAATACAAAAATTAGCTGGGTGTGGTGGTGTGTGCCTGTAGTTCCAGGTACGGGGGAGGCTGAGGCAGAAGATATCACTTGAATCCGGGAGGTGGGTGTTGCAGTGAGCCAAGATTGCACCGTTGCATTCCAGCCTGG
>NW_016107895.1:159674-162500 GCF_001604975.1 Cebus imitator | reverse complement strand
AGAGAGAGAGAGAGAGAGAGAGAGAAGTTCTGCTACTCTGATTGAAGCCTGACTGACACACTTGGAAATAAAATTTCACAAGAAAAGCAAGCATATTTCCACTACTGGTCAAGTTGGTATAATATAGACTGAATTGATGCTCCCACTAGAAAAAAAAAACTTTGAAAGTGGACAAAATATATGAAATGGTGGTTTTCCAGTCACTGAGCATTAAGTAATGAAGGACAGTGATCCCTGAAAAATGAGAAAGAAATGAGGTGAGACCCATGTTTGCTCAGTATACTGTCTGGAGAGAGTTTCCAGGCCATGGCGCTGGGAAGAGGAACTCAGGTGGAGTCTGGAAAACTCCATGAGTTAAAGAGGGAGAGGGAAGAATCTGGGAGACCAAGGTGGCTAGGGTTTGTTAGACAGAGTGCCAGAGAAGTGAAATGCAGATAGCGTGGACTCCAGAAACCTGCACAGGGTCCCTTTGAGTAGAAATGGTCCCCTGAAGAACTGATGGACTCATGGCTCAAGATGTCAAATAAAAAAAAAAGAGAGAAGAAAAACTGATGGACACATGTGAGGAAACTACCTAAGGCTAAGAAATTAACCGCACAAAAGAATTGGCACACACAGAGCTGGAAATAGTGCCTGTCCTCTTTAGCCAGACTAGTAAAACCTCATAATTCATGGAACACTGGGTAGAGTACTAAAAATGCCCTTGCATTAATAGTGGAGAATATTTGGATTCTGAGTGAACAGTGCTCTTGATCTAACTGAAAGACCATAAAAGCAAGATCCTAAAGGATCAAACTGTTTCAAGAACATTCATAAGAATATAAACACAACAAATACCCCAAAGTTAAAATTCAGCAACACTGAGCATTCAATCAAAAATTACCAAGCATGCAAAGAAATGGAAAAACATGACCCATAATGAGGCAAAACATCCATCAATCAAAACCAACCCCAAAGCAACATAGATGTTGGAATTAGCAGACAAAGACATTAAAACAGTTATATCTATATTTCATATGTTCTAAAGGTTAAGTAAAGACAGATAATATAAAAACAGATAATGTAAAAAGGCAAAAATAAAGTTTCCAGAGATGAGATAAAATATGCTAGATGGATTAACTGCAAATTGGACATTGCAGAAAAAAATAGTCAACTTCAAAATTTAGCAATAGAAACTCTCCAAAATTGGATATCCAGAAGAAAAACTACCTAAAGAAATGAGAAAAGCATCAGTTAACTGTGAGAAAACTATTTGTTTTCTCAAAAAACAAACATATATTCCCAAAAGGGGAGTACAGAAAATATTTGAAGAATGAATAGATAAAAATGTTTTCAAATTTTACAAAAACTATAAACTCACAGATCCAAGAAGCTCAATAAACCTCAAACAAACAAAAAACTGAACACTACACCAGGGCATATGGTGATTAAATTCCTCACTGAGTGACACAGACAATCTTAAAGCAACCAGAATAAAAAGCATGTCACATAAAAGGATGACAAAAGACTTAATATCAGAAATAAAGTGAGGTGACAAGAGAGGAAAATTTTAAATTATTTAAAGAAAATATAATTTTTAACCTAGATTTCTATACTCAGTGAAAACAGCAAGAAAGAAGGTAAAATAGATACTTATTCAGACATATGAAAACTGAAATAATGCATTATTAGCAGATCCATACTGCAAGAAATGTTAAATATGACAAGAATATAATATATCCTCCTTTTAAATAAAGATTTTCCTATTATTTAAATCTCTTTAAAATATAATTGACAGCTAAAACAATAACAATATAGCATAGGGTTGATAATATATGTAAAAGTAAAATGCATAACAACAATAGCTCAAAGGCTAGGAGAGGAGAAATAGAAATTTACTACTATTGTAAAGTTCTCATATGATATAAAATGATGTAATATCACATTAAGGTAGACTGTAATAGCTTAAAAATGTATACTATAAACTCTAAAGTGACCCCAAAACAACAAAGCAGAGAGCTAATGCTAATAAACCAAAAAAGGTTAAAAAAACTTATAAACAATATGTAATTAATCCAAAATAAGACAAAAAAAAGAAGAAAAATGAAACAATAGATAAGGCAAATAGAAAACACATAGCAAGATGATAGATTTAAACCTAACCATATGAATAACCACATTTAATATCAATGGTTATGCCCCAGTTAAGTGAGACATTATCAGAGAGTAGATTTATATATGTATGGATGTCTTTATTTTAAGGCAGGGTCTCAATCTGTCACTTAGGCTAGAGTGCAATGCTGTGATCTCATACCACTACAACTTCTATCTCCTGGGCTCAAGCAATCTTCCCATCTCAGCCTCCTGAGTAACTGAAACTACAGGTGCATACCATCATGCCCAGCTAATTTTTTAATTTTTTGTAGAGATGAGGGCTCACCATGTTGCCCAGGCTGGTCTTGAACTCCTGGGCTCAAGTGATCTACCCACCTCAGCCTCACAAATTACTGGTATTACAGATGTGACCCACCTCACCTGGCCCAGAGAGTGGATTTAAAAGCAAGACCTAACTATATGTTGCCTCCAAGAAACAATTTAAATACAAAGACACAAATAATTTAAAAGTAAAAGGATGGATTTGGCAATGATTTTTTGGATATGAGACCAAAAGCATAGGCAATAAAAGAAAAAATAAATTGGACTGCATCAAAATTAAGAACTTCTGTGCACAAACGAACACGACCAGCAGAGTGAAAAGACAAAATACTTTTTCTAGTCATGATGGAATGAAACCAGATACTATATGGTACAAGGAAAATACTGTAAGTTAGAGATTGTCAGTGCAAA
>NW_016107895.1:151932-158974 GCF_001604975.1 Cebus imitator | reverse complement strand
AAAAAAAAAAAAAAAAAAAAAAAAAGTAATTGTTTAAATAAAAGTATTAACAATGCATTGTGGGGCTTATAACATATGCATATATGAAATGTATGATAACATTAGCATAAAGTTCTCAAGGAGAGAAATGGAAGTATTCTATTGTAAGGTTTTTATACAATACATGAAATAGTCTAAATAACTTGAAGGTAGATTGTGATGTTAAAGACATAAACTATAAATCAGTGGTTGTCAATCAGGGGTGATTTTGACTCCTAGGGGACATTCAGCAATGCCTGAAGACATTTTTGGTTTCCAAAACTGAAGGGATTATGTGATATTGTGAAATATATATTTGATCTTCATACCAGTTTCCTAGCATACAACTCCTAAAATCCTTGGGATCTTCAAAATGGTGTGTCTTTTTGTATGTTTTATTTTCGTACCATTCTGCATAACACTTGTATGCTAATGAGTAAACTAATGGCTGGCAGCCCCTAGGATGGAAACACTAAGGTAGGATTAAACGGTTGGGACTTTTAGCCCCAGTCCAAGCCTCTAGGGAGGGAAGAGCACTGAAGGTTGATCACAAATCGCCAGTGATGTAATCAATCATGCCTACTTAATGAAGCTTCCCTAAAAACCCAAAAGGACTGGGTTCAGAGAACTTCTGGATAGCCGAACACATGGAGGTCCCTGGAGGGTGGCATGCCTGGAGAGGAAGTGGAAGCTCTGTGCTCCTTCCGACACTCCTTGCCCTATGCATCTCTTCATCTATATCCTTTAAAATATCTTTTGTAATAGAGGAGTACATGCAGTTAAATGTTTCCCTGAATTCTGTGAGCTACTCTAGAAAATTAATAGAACCCAATGAGGGGATTGTGGTAACTTTGATTTATAGCCAGTTGGTCAGAATCACAGATAAAATAATCTGGGTCTTGCAATCGGCATTGTAAGTGGAGCTTAGTCTTGTAGGACTGATTCTTCAACCTGTGTGATCTGATGATATCTCCAGATAGATACTGTCAGAATTGAATTAATTAGAAGACACCCAATTGCTGATGTCTGTTGTAGTATTGATTGCTTGCTTGCTGGTGGGGAGAAATCCCCATATATCTGATAGGAGAAGTGTGTTGTGAACTTACAGGAGAAACAGGTTTTTTCCTTTCTCTTCTTTTTATTTTTAGAGAAAGTGTCTTGCTCTGTCACTCAGGCTGGAGTGTGGTGGTGTGATTATAACTCACTGTGACCTCAAATTCCTGGGCTCAAACGATCCTCCCTCCACAGTTTCCCAAGTAGCTAAGACTAAGGCAGGCACCACCATGCCCAGATAATTTTTAAATTTTTTTAGAGACAGAATCTCACTATGTTGCTCAGGCTGGTCAACCTCTTGACCTCAAGTGATCCTCCCACCTTGGACTCCCAAAACGTTGGTATTACACATGTGAGCCACTATGCCTGCCTGAGTTTGGTTTTTGTTTTACATGGGGTACTACTGGTAGCTATTAAATAGAGGCCAGGGATGCTGTTAAATATTCTAAAATGTACAGGAAAGCCAAAACAAAAAAATTATGTGGCCCCAAATGCCAATAATTCTGAGGTTGAGAAAACCTACTATAAATCCTAGAGCAACATTGAGATAGAACTTTTCTTGCAGAAATTGGCAAGCAGATCCAAAAATTCACATGGAAATTCAAGGGATGCAGAAAAGCCATCTGTTGGACAAGTGGTTGTTAAAATAATCCTAAAGATTATTTCCTGATTGCACAACTTACTGCAAAGCTACAGTAATTAAGTGTGGTAACTCAAAATGGTTGTAGATCTAAATGTAAGAACTAAAGCTACAAAACGCTTAGAAGAAAACACGAGAGTAAATCTTTCGTGACCTCGAGTTAGGAAATGGTTTCTTAGATGTAACACCAAAAGCACAAGCAACAAAAGAAAAAAAGATAAATTAGACTTAATAAAAATGTAAAACTTTTGTGCTTCAAAAAATACTATCAAGAAATTGAAAGGACAACCCACAAAACAATAGAAAAATTTTGTGAATCTTTTATTTGATAAGGATCTGGCATCCAAAATAGATAAAGAATTCTAACAAATTAATAATAAAAAGATAAATAATCCAATTTTTAAATGAGTAGAGAATTTAAATAATTTCCCCAAACAAGCTATACAAATGGCCAATGAGCACATGAAAAACTGCTCAAAATTATTAGTTATTAGGGAAATGGAAATCCAAATCACGAGATGTCACTCTACACCCAGTGGGATGGATATAATTTAAAAAAATTGGACAATAACAACTGCTGGCAAGCATGTGGAGAAATTGGAACCCTCATACATTGCTAGTGGAAATGTAAAATGATGGAAGTACTTTGGAACACAGTTTGACAGTTCCTCAACAAGTTAAAACATAAAGCTGCCATATGAGAAATTTCTCCTTCTTTCTTCCCACATTTTGTTCGGTCTTAGTCTATTTGTGCCACTGTAACAGAATACCACAGATTGGGTAACTTATAAAAAAAAATAGAAATTTATTTCAGACAGTTCTGGAGGCTGAGAAATTCAAGATCAAGGCATCGGAATTTGGTCTGATGAGAACTCTCTTGCTGTGTCCTTACATGGCAGAGGGCACGAGGACAAGCTAACCAAATGCTGCAAAGCATCTTTTATAAAGGCCTTAACCGCATTAACAAGGGTGCAGCCCTCATGGCTTAATCACCTCTTAAAGCCCACCTCCACATATATGTATAATCATCCCCATTAGCAGTCTCCATTCCTCCTTCTTCCAACCCCGGGTAACCACTGGTCTATTTTGTATTTTATGAATTGGCCTATTCTAGACACATCATATAAATGGAATTTTACAACATGTGTCCTTTTGTGTCTGATTCTTTTCACTTACCATAATGTTTTGAGGTTCATCTATGCCAGAATATTAATCAATGTTATATTCCTTTTATGGTTGAATAATACACCATATTTGGCTTATCTATCTGTCAGTCGATGGACATTTCAGTTGCTTCTACTTTTGGTTATCATGAATATTGCTGCTATGAACCTATGTATACATGTTTTTGCATGGACATATATTATCAATTACCTTCAATGTATATCTAGGAGTGAAATGGCTGGGTTCTATGGTAACTGTATATTTAACCTTTTAAAGAACTGCCAAACAATTATTTCAAAAGGACGTCACCATTTAAAATTTCCTCCAGCACTGCATAAGGGTTATAATTTCTCTACCTCCTCAAAAACCCATGTTATTGTTCACTTTTAAAAATTATAGCCATCATAGAGGGTGTGAAATGTATATTTTTTCCAGCTTTACTGAAGTATTATTGACAAATAAAAATTATATTTATTTAGGATGTACAATGTGATGTTTTGATATACATATATACATTGTGAAATGATTAACACAAGCTAATTAACATATCAATCACCTCACATAGTTAGTTACCTTTGTGTGATGTGTGTGTGTGGTGACAACACTTCAGATCTACTCTCAGCAAATTTCGAGTATACAATATATTATTACTAACTATAGTCATTATACTTTACATTTGGTCTCCAGTATTCACTCATCTTACAACTGAAGGTTGGTACCCTTTGACCAATATCTGTCCTTTCCTCCTATGCCCTAACCCCTGACAACCACCCTTCTACTCTCTGTTACTATTAGTTCAACTTTTTTGTTTTCAGATTCCACATATAACTGAGATCATGCAATATTAGACTTTCTGTGTCTGGTTTATTTTGCTTAGCATAATGTCCTCAAGATTCATCGATGTTGTTGCAAATGGCAGGATTTACTTCTTTTTAAAGGGTGAACAACATTCTATTGCATATATATGCCACATTCTGTGTATTCATTCATTTGTTCATGGACACTTAGATTGTTTCTCCATCTTGGCTACTTTGAATAATGCTGCAATGAATGTAAAAGTGCAGATATCTCTTTGTGATAGTGATTTTATTTCTTCCGGATATACACCCAGAAGTGAGCTGTTATATCCTGTGGTCGTTCTATTTTTAATTTTTTGAGAAACCTCTGTACTGTTTTCCATAATGGTTGTACCAATTTACATTCCCTCCCAACAGTGAAAGGGTACAGCAGTGAAAGTGTTTGCTTTTCTCTACATCCTTACCAACATTCGTTATCTTTTGACCTTTTTAATAGAAAAAAAAATCCTAAAATGCATATAAAACCACAACAGAACCCACATTGCTAAAACAATTTTGAGCAGTAAGAACAAAGCTGGAGGCGTCATATATCCTTATTTCAAACCATAATACCAAGATATAGTAATCAAAATATGGTACTGGCATAAAAACAGACACATAGACCTATGGAACAGAATAGAGAGCACAGAAATAAACCTGCATGTATATGATCATCTAATCTTCAAAAAGGTGCCAAGAATACATAATGGGGAAAGGGTAGTCTCTTTAATAAATGGTGTTGGGAAAACTGGATATGCATATTCAAAAAAATAAAATTGGACCCTTATTTTACACCATTTGCAAAAATCAGTTGAAAATGGATCAAAGGCATATAAACATAAGACCTTATTGTGGTTTTGATTGCCATTTCTCTAAAGAGTGATGATGATGAGCATCTTTTCATGTGTTTATTGACCATTTGTATATCTTCTCTGAAGAAATATCTATTTGGATTCTTTGTAGATTTTAGTTTAGTTATTTGCCTTTTTATTGTCTAAGTGAAAGAGTTCTTTACATATTCCGGATACTAGACCCTTAACAGATATATAATTTGCAAATATTTTCTTTTATTCTGTGGGCTGTATTTTCATTTCCTTGATAGTGTCCTTTAAAAGCACAAAAGACTTTAATTTTAATAAAGTCCAAGTTATGTATTTTTTTGTCAGTTGTGCTTTTGGTGTTATAATTAAGAAACCATTGTTTAATCCAAGGTCATGAGGGTTTATATTTATGTTTTCTTCTAAGAGTTTTATTGTTTTTAATTTTAATTTTTATTTTTATAGGGACAAGGTCTCACTTTGTTTCCCATGCTGGAATGCAGTCGTATAATCATAGCTCACTGTAACTTTGCACTCCTGGGCTCAAAAGATCCTCCCACCTCGGCCTCCCAAAGCACTGGGATTACAGGCATAAGCCACTACACCTGGTGCCTATAGTAAAATTTTAAATTGTAAGCCTGTCAGCTTTGTTCTTCTTTTGAAAGATCGTTTTAGCTATTCTGTGTCCCTTCCATTTCCGTATGAATTTTAGGATCACCTTGTCAATGTATGGGGAAAAAAAGGATAGTTGGAATTTTGAAAGGAATGTATTGATTTGTAGATCAATTTGGTGAGCATTGCTATTTTAATAATATTAATCTTCTAATCCATGAGCCCAATGTCTTTCTCTTTATTTAGTTCTTTATTTCAGTAATAGTATGTAGATTTCAGAGTATAAGTCTTAGATTTCTTTTGCTAATATTTTCCTATTTTATTCTTTTTATGCTATTTTATTTGTTTATTTTATAGAGATGGGATCTCACTATTTTTCTATTTCTTTTTATGCTATTTTTTATGCTATATAGATGGGGTCTTGCTGTGTTGCCCAGGCTAGTCTCAACCTCCTGGCCTCAAGCAATCCTCCTGCCTTGGACTCACAAAGTGTTAGGATTATAGGCATGAGCCACTGTACCTGACCTCAAGCTAGACTTCTAATGCAGAATTTAATTATAGAATTTTCTTTGGCAAAGGCAAAGCACAATAAGTCAAAAGGGCTTCTCTCTCTCTCTCTCTCTCTCTCTCTCTCTCTTCCTACCCCTTTTTTCTTTTGAGAAAATGTTGTGAAAAAAATGCTAGGGTGGGATAAAAAAACTGTTCCTTGGAGATTTTCATGTTAAAATTTTGAAAATATTTTAATCTGAAAGTTCAGATATAACCATAGGTGTAGAATTTGACAGGGAACTGTTTGACAAAATGTAGTGAACACCTATTCTATCTGCCACTTCATATTCATTCACTCCTCATTGGTCATATCACCTCAATTTTCCTCAGGAGATTACCTTTCCCTGACATTCAATCCAGGTAGTTTGAGTCACATTGATATCACTCTAAGCTCCAGGGTTGGGCATGTAACTGAAGCCTGGCCAATCATAGACATTTCTTCCAGTGGCCACAGAGATTGGTTCACAGATTGGCACAGGTCAAATTCAAGCCAATGGGAGACTCAGAATTTTTATTTTTTGTAAAAATATTATTCTATTGATGCATACTATTTATGTATCAATAGTACATGTAAGTATTTGTTACATGCATCGAGTGTATAATTATCAACTTGGAGTATCCATCATCTTGAGTATTTATATTTTTTTGTGTTGGGAACGTTTTATATCCTCTCTTCTAGCTGCTTTGAAATATGCAGTACACTATTATAAACTATAGTCTCCCTACTCTGCTATCAAATATTAGAATATTTCTTCTATTTAACTATACACTCATTAACCAACCTCTCTTCATTCCTCCTGTCCCACCCACACACGCTTCCCAGCTTCTGGTATCTATTATTCTAATCTCTATCTCCATGAGATCAAGTTTTTTAACTCTCACATGAGTGAGAAAATGCAATATTTGTCTTTTGGGGCCTTGCTTATTTCACATAACATAATGGCCTCCAGTTCCATCCATGTTGCTGCAAATGACATAATTCCATGTTTTATGGCTGAATAGTATTCCATTGCGTGTGTGTGTGTGTGTGTGTGTGTGTCACGTTGTCTTGATCCATTCGTTCTTTGATAAACATTTAGATTGATTCCATATCTTTGCCATTGTGAATAGTGCTGGGATATACATGGGGGTGCAGGTATCCCTTTGATATACTAATTTCTTTTCCTTTGGATGAATACCCAGTAATGGATTGTTGGATCATATGGTAGTACAATTTTTATTTATTTTTATTTTTTGCATTTTAGGTTTTGGGGTACATGTGAAGAACATGCAAGTTTGTTGCATAGGTACACACATGGCAGTGTGATTTGCTGCCTTCCTCCCCATCACCTATATCTGGCATTTCTCCCCAT
>NW_016107895.1:148215-149832 GCF_001604975.1 Cebus imitator | reverse complement strand
TGTTGAATTTTGTCAAAGGCCTTCTCTGCATCAACTGAGATAATCATGTGGTTTTTGTCTTTGGTTCTGTTTATGTGGTGAATTACGTTTATAGATTTGCATATGTTGAACCAGCCTTGCATCGCCAGATGATGCCTATTTGATCATGGTGGATAAGCTTTTTGATATGCAGTTGCAATCAGTTTGCCAGTATTTTATTGAAGATTTTTGCATCTATGTTCATCATGGATATTGGCCTGACGTTTTCTTTTCTTGTTGAGCCTCTGCTGGGTTTTGGGATCAGGATGATGTTGGTCTCATAAAATGATTTGGGAAGGATTCCCTCTTTTTGGATTGTTTGGAATAGTTTTAGAAGGAATGGTACCAGCTCCTCTTTGTATGTCTGGTAGAATTCTGCTGTGAGCCTGTCTGGACCTGGGCTTTTTTTGGGTGGTAGGCTCTTAATTGCTGCCTCAACTTCAGACCTTGTTATTGGTCTATTCAGGGTTTCAGATTCTTCCTGGCTTAGGCTTGAGAGGAGGCAAGTGTCCAGGAATTTATCCATTTCTTCCAGGTTTACTAGTTTATGTGCATAGAGATGTTTGTAATAATCTCTGATGATGGTTTGTATTTCTTGGAATCTGTGGTGATATCCCCTTTATCTTTTTTAATTGCATCTATTTGATTGTTCTCTCTTTTCTTTTTTACTAATCTGGCTAGTGATCTATTTTGTTGATCTTTTTGAAAAACCAGCTCCTGGATTTATTGATTTTTTTGAATGTTTTTTTTGTGTGTCTCTACCTCCTTCAGTTCTGCTCTGATCTTAGTTATTTCTTGTCTTCTGCTAGGTTTTGAGGTTTTTTTTTGGTCTTGCTCCTCTAGCTCTTTCAATGTTGATGATAGGGTGTCAATTTTAGATTTTTCCTTGCTTCTCATATGGGCATTTATTGCTATGTATTTTCCTCTAGACACTGCTTTAAATGTGTCCCAGAAATTCTGGTATGTTGTGTCTTCATTCTCGTTGGTTTTGAAGAACATCTTTATTTCTGCTTTCATTTCATTGTTTATCCAATCAACATTCAAGAGCCAGTTGTTCAGTTTCCATGAAGCTGTGCAGTTCTGAGTTAGTTTCTCAATTCTGAGTTCTATCTTTATTGCACTGTGGTCCAAGAGACTGTTATGATTTCCATTCTTTTGCACTTGCTGAGGAGTGATTTACTTCCAATTATGTGGTCAGTTTTAGAGTAGGTGTGATGTGGTGCTGAGAAGAATGTATATTCTGTGGATTTGGGGTGGAGAGTTCTGTAAATGTCTATTAGGTTTGCTTGGTCCAGGTCTGAGTTCAAGTCCTGGATATGCTTGTTAATTTTCTGTCTTGTTGATCTGTCTAATATTGACAATGGGGTGTTAAAGTATCCCACTATTATTGTGTGGGAGTCTAAGTCTCTTTGTAAGTCATTAAGAATTTGCCTTATGTATCTGGGTGCTCCTATATTGAGTGCGTATATATTTAGGATCATTAGCTCTTCCTGTTGCATTGATCCTTTTACCATTATGTAATGTACTTCTTTGTCTCTTTTGATCTTTGTTCCTTTAAAGTCTATTTTATCAGAGATGAGAATTGCAACTCCTGCTTTT